>NC_143057.1:25104239-25258695 GCF_052426305.1 Pelodiscus sinensis | reverse complement strand
TGTGTTATTTTATGTTATGCAGGATAACATGTAGCCTCAATACAAATATCTTAGGGTATGTCTACACTACCCTCCTAGTTCCACGAGGTGTACCGGTAGTTCGGAATAGGAATCCTAGTCCGAACTACCTAGTTCGAGCCCCGTGTAGCCGTGCTGCACGGGGTTCGAACCAGCGGGGTTTTAAAAATGGCGGCTCCCCGCTTATGCAAATGAAGCCCGGGAAATTCAAATCCCGGGCTTCATTTGCAAGTGCGGTATGCCTACATTACCCCGCTAGTTCGAACTAGCGGGGTAGTGTAGACATACCCTTGGTGAGTTACTTAATGGAGCAAAGTGCAAATGCTCAGGGACATCCAGAGCTGTGATGATATGTTCACACAAGTTGCAATTTTGGATCAGGATTCTTATTTGCAAAACCAGCGTTGGAAAATTCAAGTCCTATTTCTTTGGATCTGAGTTTGGCTCAGGATAGTCACAGCCATAAACATAAGGGCTGTGTCTACACTGGCACCTTTTTCCAGAAATGCTTAAAATGGAACAGTTTTCCGTTATAAGTATTTCCGGAAAAAGAGTGTCTACATTTGCAGGATGCTTTTCCGGAAAAGCCCTTTTTCTGGAAAAGCGTCCTTGGCCAATGTAGACGCGCTTTTCCGGAAAAAAGCCCCGATCATCATTTTCGCGATCGGGGCTTTTTTGCGGAAAAGACTACTATGCTGTCTACACTGGCCCTTTTCCGGAACAGTTTTCCAGAAAAAGGACTTTTGCCCGAGCAGGAGCAGCATAGTTTTTCCGGAAAAGCAGCTGATTTCTTACAGTAAATCATCACTGCTTTTCCAGAAATTCAAGGGGCCAGTGTAGACAGCTCGCAGATGTCGGCCCAGTGTATACACAGAATAGATGTTGACATTTTTCATAAAAAATTCTAAGGTCAGTCATTTTAAAATCAGCACGTTCAGATAACTTGTATCCAAGCATATTAAAAGAACCGGCTGAGATGATTCTGAAGTATTGATTTTCAATTAATCTTAGATTGGTTAAAAAGCATCAGAAGTCTGAAAAAAAGTGAAATACCAATCTTTAAAAAGGGTATATGGAATAACACAAATAATTATAGGCCTGTCAGCCTGCCATCATTCCTGAACAAGATAATGGAGCAGTAGATAAGGGACTCAATTAAGAAAAATATAAAGGAGAATAACATAATTAATGCCAATCAAAATGGGTGTATGAAAGATAGTTTGACAGCATCTAACTTTATATCTTTTTCAGATGAGATTACAAGTTCGGTTTATAAAGGTAAGAGTGTTGATTGAATATACTTAGACTTCTATAAGTCTTTGGCTTAGAACTACAAGACATTTTTATTAAAAAAACCCCCCTAAAATATAAAAGTAATATGACAAACATTACAAGGATTAAAAATAGCTGATATTCTTCAAAATATAATTGTAAATAGGAAATCATATTCAAATAGGCTTGTTTCTTAGGGATTCCACAAGGATCTGCTTGGTGATATGATATTTAACGTTTTTACCAATGATCTGTAAGAAAACCTATCATCACTGAAAACTTGCAGATGACTCAAAAACTGGGGATGTGTGGAACATAAAAACAGCCATACTGTGTCAGACCAAAGATCCATCCAGCCCAGTATCCTTTCTGCTGACAGTGGCTAATGCCAGGTGCCTCTGTCAAAATAACAGAACCATGAAGTGATCCATCCGCTGTCACTCATTCCCAGCTTCTGACACAGAGACTGAGGTTATGTCTAGACTACAAGCCTCTTTCGAAAGAGACCATCTAGACTGCAACCACTTCTTTCGAAAAAGCGAGCTGCTTTTTCAAAAGAGAGCACCCAGGCAATCCCTGTTAGCATTAAGAACGCCTTTTTATTTTCAAAAATACATTTTCAATAACTATCAACAATGTCGAATTTAGTGACAGATTGAAAGTCAATGGGATTTGTCCATTCAGACCTCAGTCTCTTTGCTGAGACTGCTAGCAGGGGTGCCAAACAGTGTCAACAGTTGGGAAGGAGAATAAATGAATCACTTCTAGCCTCCCTCCTTGGCTCCAACCCATCAGGCTTCCTCCTGTTCCAGGACTTTGTAGTTCTGCTTCAAAGTTCTACTGTCCCCAGACATTCAAGCTTCTCTCTGTCTTCAGCTGTGAAAAGATAATCCCAGCTACTGCTCTCTACTGGGTGTCCTTGTGGGCCCTTCTACTGTACTTCATTAATGAGAATAGGATTCCAGGACTCAGTCTGCAGCCAAGAGTCTTCCTTGAACTCCTATTTCTCAGGCCTTATCTACACTATTCCTCACCATCAATCTACTTCAGCTACGCAAATAGCATAGCTGAAGTCGACATACTCGCTGTAGCGTGTTGGATGCATTAAGGTCAAAACTGGCTGCTCTCCTGTTGGCGTCAGCTACTCTTGTCCTGGTGGAGTACTGGCATCGATGGGAGAGTGCTCAGGGATTGATTTATTATCTAAGCAGATGCAATAAATCAAGGCCAATGAATCGATCACTGCAGCATCAATTCCTGGCATAATGTAGACAAAGTTCAGCGAGCACCTCCAGAGTTACTCTCGATAGGCCTCTTTTTAACAGTAGTTCTCTTGTGTATAGCCAATATTCAGCCACTTCTCCACCTGGGCTTCATTTTATTTCATCCTGACCTACCTTCTTGGTTGTTAGGTGCAGCCAAGTAGTATAATTGGCCTCACAGGCTCACTGAAACCCTTTTGTTGTCAGTGTATGCACCACATCAAAGAAGGAAAGCAAACTGAAGTAAAGAAGCAGATTTCTATGTCAAGCTTACATAGATTTATACATAGGAGTAAGGAAAAACGCTCACATTAAAGGATCAGTTGCTTTTCATTTGAGATATTCAAACAATTATGCTGTTAAACTCATCTAAATACTACAATATTGCAATCTGGGAGACTCAGAGTAATTAGATGCTGACTCTTCACCTCTAGGTCACCAATTTAAATTCATCCAGCTTGGTATTGACCAAAAAACATTTCCATCTCATGCAATTTGGTAGCTTGTGGCAAATGAGTCTACTTTCTAAGGGGCAAATGTCTAATTTCTTCTCTACCCCCATTATTGACACTATTTGGCACCCCTGCTAGCAGTCTCAGAAGAGAGACTGAGGTCTGAATGGACAGAATCGGGGAATGGAAAATTTGGGGAAACTTAGAATGCTGCTATTCATGCACTAATCTTGCTGTGGATAAGTGAAGAGTAGGGCTCAGATTTTCCAAAGCTCCTAAGTAACTTTGGAGCACAAATACCATTGACTTTCAATCTGTCACTAAATTCGACATTGATAATAGTTATTGAAAATGTATTTTTGAAAATAAAAGTGTAACCCTTTTGTCATGTGGAGCGAGTAGCAGACTGGGCCAGGTTCAATATCTAAGGGTTCCTCTGCATCCAACACAGAATCAGTTCGAGACCCCACCCAATAACCTGGGAAATTCAAACACCGCCCCTGAGTACTTCTGAGAAGCAGCACAGAGTCTGAGTGTAGAAAATAAACTCTGAATAAAAGGGAGAGAAGTAACTTGGCATTGATTTGAGAAAACACCTCAAACACAATTCATAAACATAAACCATTAGTAAAGTCCCATCCCAAGTAGGTTGGGCAATATCCTTTTCCTAACAGGTTCCTAGGTCCACTAATCCAAATGTCCCCTTCACACGCCAAACACTTCTCTGCACCCCAGTCACAGTTACTGCCCTTTGTCAGTGCAGACCCAGAGTTCAGATGTGCATTCACAGAATTCATCTCCCATCCCAGGTGAGAGGAGTTAAAGAAGCATCTTACCTCACTGCACTGGTCACTCACCATCGCACCTCTCTGCTGCCATCCCACTGGCCACTCTTCACACCCCTATCCGACTCTGCCGTCCACCTCTTGGCTATGTCTCAAATAAAGTTGATTAAACTCCATTTTCTGAATAGCTAACAAATCTAAGCAAAGCAGGAACAAACTGTATTTACATAGAAACACCCAAGGTCTCTCCCTCCTTCTAGCTAGCTGCAAGGGAAGAATTCCTTCAAATCCTTCTTTTAAAAGCTTTTATACAATCAATTTCAAAGTAGGTGGAATTGTCCATATATTCTAATCACCATCTATTTTGCTATGCCACTGGAATACCAATAGCTGTACATATAGGTTTGACTGGATACCAGAGAATGCAGATTGTAAGCCAAGCCATGGAAGATATCTGGCTACTTGATTATTTCAAGGTATAGCTATAGTGACTTCTTTCCATTAGGCCTTATGTCTCCTGTGTGTTTAGGCAGCTGAAGGGCCTTCTTGACTGCCTTTCTTTCCAGGATGTCATTTTCTAATGGCTTAATTACCCTTAATCCTTGGGTAATGGTTAACCTTTAACTGAAAACATAGTTAACCTTTAACTTGAATGTGGGAAGTCCCAAAATATTAAATACATTTGCATTTGGTTTCTTTTGTGACTGGCAATTACATGTAGATTATATGTAGAGGCCTATAGAAAAAAATAGTTCTCCATCTACTTCACACCGTAGTAGGTCCTTTGAATGTTGCTACATTGTAGGCAGGAGATTGATCATTTTCCTTTGACACAGCCCCTTCAGACTCCAGCAAAGATACGTTTTGAGACTTTTCCCTCTGCACCTGCCTTGAAAAATCCAGAGTAAATTATGAAAGACTGTCTCACAGGTCTTGAATTTAATCAAATGAATTGTGGATCTCCAACATCTCTAGCATGCAGGAACTCCACTTACTCCCAATTTATTTCATGACTCTTGCTGCTTCTTTTATATAGAAGGGATGAGAGTTAAGAGGGGCATAGCAAGACAAAGTCTATCAGGTAGATGCAAGTCCATGGAAGATTCTACTTCCTCAGATTTATGTCTGCCTGATAGACTTTGTCTCACTATGCCCCTTTTGACTCTCATCCTTTCTGTAACCTTGTCCTTATTAGTGTGAGAGTCTTCTCCTTAATCATTGCTATCTAGAGCAGCCTTCTTGTATCTCTTTACCCTATTGAATGTCTGTATTTGCAATCTCATCTGATTTCCTTTCTCGTTTCTCCCAGCACCCGCATCCTTATCTCCTATAAGATTTAAAAGATATAAATTACATTATTCAGGACTTGTGGCTGTTTCAAAGGGCTACATACTGAACTGTGGGCCTGATTCTTCATGGCCCTTCATCTTTTGCCAGTTCCACTCATAAGGGCAAAATGAATGCAAAGGGGGTGAAAATGCTACATTCTGATTTGGTAGCATCTTCTCTCTTTACATTCACTTTGTCCCAGTATGAATGCCTACACAAGATATAAGACCCTGTATTATGTATTTTAGTTCAGCTTCATATACAAAGCAGTACATTTCTCTGAATACCATGAAAATAATCCTGTTTACTCACATGGGCTAGTCATAAATTACTACTGCATGAGTCTATTGTTTAAAATAAAATAACTCTTCTGATACCAAAAAATATATATAAATTATTCATAGGCAGTCAGTAATGCAGGCAAGACACAGCCTTCCCAAAACTTCCTACCTGACAGGCTTCCTGAGGCCGGGGCCACAGGAAGGCTGGGGTCACAACAAGACAGCCTTTCTCTGCCTGGCCCCTGAGGAAGGCTGGAACCACAGTGTGGCAGCCTGGCTCTCCCCAGGCTCCAAGGAAGGCTGGAACAGTGGCACGGCAGCCTGGGTCCCCGCAGCCTCCAGGGAAGACAGCCCAGATTAGCAGTCTGGCTGCCAGTGGGGCAGAATAGGGCCATGGTGGGGCTGTGCGGCTTTCCCTGGCTGCTGGGGAGAGTCGGACCAGGAGCATCACAATAGCTTCAGCTCTCCACATGGCCATGCAGGATTGGGCTGGGAGGGCGGGGCTTGGCTCCAGGGCCTGGGCCTCAGGTAGAAGGGGCAGGGCTGGGTCTTGCCTTCCCCAGCTGGGCTTTCACCTGACACCCACGAAATCACTGAATACCACTATTGCTATTGGGTCAGATATTGAGGTCCTAACTGAATTATTACTCAGCACTTACTCAGGCAAATTCCTCGATTATTGGGAGGTTACAGGGGGGGAGGGAATGAATAAAAATTGAATAGGGATTTCAGGCATTGTGCTTCAAACAAAATCACAACT
This sequence comes from Pelodiscus sinensis, assembly GCF_052426305.1. Lineage (NCBI taxonomy): Eukaryota > Metazoa > Chordata > Testudines > Trionychidae > Pelodiscus > Pelodiscus sinensis. The sequence goes on along the minus strand of NC_143057.1, from coordinate 25,252,536 downwards.
ATGGTAGGTGTTTGTACAGTAGACTTCCAATAAACTGGAACCTTTCAGACCTAGGTGGTGCCGAATTATAAAATATGCCGGACTATCAGGAGGTACTATAAGTTTTATACACACACACACTCACACACACACGCAGGGCTCAACAAAGTATTGAATCCACTCACTCATGGTGAGTAGATTTCAGCTGGGCACCCCGTTCATTTGCAGTTTCAGTTGCAAACTGACTCAATCCCATCCACTTCTGTTCGGTTCAGGTGCTGCCGCTGCTGCTTTGTGACTCATTTTTTGCCGAAGCTCACTCACTAGGTTCTTGCCATTTTGATGCCGGACTATCAGGAGTGCCATACAATTGGATGCCGGACTATTGGAGTTTTACTGTACTTTCAATATTTTAGAAACAGTACCCACCTATTTAGTCTATAGTTATATATTTGAAATTTTGGCCTAGTTAAAACTCCTTTCTGCTCCGATACATACAAAACACTTTTGACAATAATTTGATCATAGATATTCTATGGCTGTTGTTTATTATACCAGATCTGTTCATTTCACTACTAGTTCTTGTACTTTCCTCATTTAATTTGTTCATCTCTATCGGTTGGCTTTCATGATGGGTCCCCATATCTTGTGTGATTTGCATTCCTGGGGAATTTGGGCAGTTTCTCTCTCTCCAACACACACGAGCAGGCAAAGCCTTGGCTCTTTGTTCCCATTTCCTGTCTTACAGCAGACAGCCAGTCTAAATCACGGAGTAATTTGTGCCAACTCTTTTAATGACACAGATTACTTCCCTCTCTCTGTCACTACCTGAGCCACAGTCTCCATGCTGGGAGAAGGCTGCATATCTTTGTCTTACCAGGATTGTATTGTGAGGTTACAATCCAGCTCTGTGTTTGTAGATTGTAAAATCTACAAAAGGGCTGTCTTGTTATAATTATATGTGTGTACTGCTCCTAGCACAATGGGGCCCTGATCCCTTGTTGAAAACTTCAGGGACTATTACAATGTAAATGAATGATAAAAATGAGCTAAATTCAAGTGACTATGATGCAAAATGATTGGATTGTTCTATGGTTTCATATAAAGCCACAATAAAGTAGTTTCAGTTAGTTTCAGCCTCAATTTGGAGTTAATTTAAATGTCATATTCAAGGCAAAAGTGAATGATTTGAGCACGCATGTAAACAGACCAAATGCCAACCAAACTAAAAGGTTACTATTAGCTATTGTGAATTGGAAGCATGATATTTTACCCAGTCCCTCTAAGAAAATTTGCATAGTTCTATTGAAGTCTATGATTCAATAGCTCTTTTCAACAGCTGAGGATTTGGCCCAGTGGAGCTGTTTCCTGAGAATCTTTAAAATATTTCTCTCCCTTGCTTCATTAGTGGAAAAAAAGGTTTTATTTCCTTTACTACTGCAGAACCAGTGTCTCTTTGGGGGAAGAGAAATGGATACTAGATTGCCTCATGGATTTGCATTGTAGCATCATTATTATTAATGATGATGTAAAAAGTAAACAGAACAGAGCTTGGTTTTGCCAATCAATCCATTATAAAACTCAGCTTTGATGTGCATGGTGAACAAACGTGATACGAAAGCCATTGTGAGATAAATATGGAATAAAGAGAACTCCAAACTTCCTACTACCTAGAATCTGCCTGATTCTAACAACTCAGGAATATAAAAATTATGGTGTCCAACTATAACATAGGAATAAAAATAGAAATACATTATATAAAATAAAGCTTTGGAGGCTTCATTCTATGCTTTGCTTTTTAGGTTAAAGTGTACTCCAAAATTCTCTAGCAAGTCTGCAAACTGCCATCTTCATCTTCTCTTTTCTTCAATATTTTACTTCTATGAAATGAGATACTCAGAAGTAGGAATGATCAAGAGTCATGCAGAGTTTTGTATTTCACTTATCAAGTGCTCTCCAAAGCAAAACAATATTTCCATAAACTCATCTTTATACAGTCTACTTTGTCCTAGTGCTGCAAATGGTTTTGAATTGGATAGCCTTGTATACAGGTTATGTGTAAGTATTCCTTTTATAAAGCAATCTCTTATCCTCTCAACTGGTGCCATAATCTTTTGCCCACCATCTTAGCAACAAAGGCAAAACACATTGCACAACAATTTCATGAATTCACTTAGTTTATATACCTATTCGTTAATTTTCTATAGGAATCACAGAAAAACTTGATTTTATTTAGAAACAAGTTCTGTTTATAAATATACCAATTAGTTGTTGAAAAAGGTATGATAGCAACAAACTCACTTAAATATGCCCATATTTAGGGATAAAAAAACCAGAACATGGCAAATGACTAGTATTAAATGGCGCAACTTACACCATTTATGAGTGTCCAGTAGAAATTGTTTACTTATAAATACATTATCAGATTCCTTTAAAAATATTCTTGAACAGAAGAAAAAGACTAAATTACTCCTAATTTCTAGACCTATATTTGATATTTAAGTATTTACCAAGTAGTTCATACAAAAATATATGGGTTGTCAACAAACTGTTCACTAAGACTAACCACTTGTTATTTTAAACTATGTGACTGGTCACATACGTCATATTATATTGTTTTTTCTCCCGGATTTGAAACATTTATACAAGAAAATAACATACTCCGACCTCCTCCCACACACCAACCCCTTGCCTTAGCCCAGAGCCTCCTCCTCCTGTACCCTGAACACTTCAGTTCCATCCCCTGACTCCGGAGCCCTATCCTGCACCCCAAACTCCTTCTCCCTAACATGACCGCAGAGCTCATGTTCCCAGACAGTGCCTCCAACTTCTTTCAGCCAACCCATGCCTCAGCCTGGAGCTCCCTCCCACATTCTGAACTCATTTCTTGCCCCATCCCAGAGTCCACACCCCTAGCCAGAGCCCCCAGGACCTCAGCCTCCTGAGTCAGCCTGTGAAAATCTATGAAAGTGCCACAGTTTTCATAGGCTATCTCAGTAAGATGTTACCCCAAAAAATTCCCACTGGAGACCATCCAGAGTTACACTAATATGGGTTCATTGATAAACCAACGAAGATAGAGCTGCCACCAAAGGTTTAAACTAAGGGTGTGTCTAGACTACAGAGTTTTGTCGACAAAAAGTGGACTTTTGAACTCAGCGGTTTTGTCGACGCTGGTAAACCTCATTTTACGAGGCATAACGCCTTCTGTCAACAGAGTTCTGTCGACAGAAGGTGTTATTGCATGTAGGGTTGTGTCTAGACTTCAGGGTTTTGTCGACAAAGCAGCTTGCTTTGTCGACAGAACTGAATGTAGTCTAGACGCTCTTTGTTGACAGAAGCTTTGTCGACAGTATCTGTCGACAAAACTTCTGTCGACAAAAGCCTGTAGTCTAGACGAACCCTATAAGGGGGACCAGCTATCTTTCTCTCACACACACAAACAAGTTTGACAAAGATTACAATGAGTTGCAGTTTAAAACCTTAGACCTTACAATTTAGTGTATTTCCAGAAAATGCATGTGTAAAATCAAGTAAGCTCAGGCAGAGGTTATTTTTAAGCAACATAAGAAACTTGGTAGCCAGATAGTCAGTTGGAAAAATGGGTAAATTGTTTTTTAAATTCATCAGCTTAATTCTCTTTTTTCTTTTATAGCAACATTAAAGCAAACCTTGTGTTAAAATTTGCTACAAACATCGGCTCAAATGAATCAAACATTTGATAGATTATTCAAAATGTGATGGACATCGTCAGTACGCAGACCTATCGACTTGCCAAGAAAAAATCAGCTCTGTGTGACGACCAAGATCAGTTTTGACAAGTCTCCAGGGATGTGCAGGACAAAGGATGAAAATAGCACAATGTTTCATTCCGCTCTCCTCACTGTTAAGTAAAAAATCCTTTGTGTGTGTCAACGTAGTTGGAGGGGTTTTTTCATTAAGTTTCAATTCCTTCCTGTACTCTTAACATAAATTAATGGGTTTCATTTGGATTTGATGGTTACACGGGGAAGGCCAGTCTGAGGAGGTGTTTGAGGAGAGAGTGACATTAGAAAATAAATCATGTTGCGATGAATTGTGGCTTGGCACATATCCTCTTGTATGGGGGAATAACTTGTTGTGCTGCCCCAGGAACAGACTGGAAAGCAGACTGTGATTTTTGGAGAATCACAAAATATGCTCCAGTTTCCCCCTATTACAGGTGAGGGGGTAAGATGGGGAGGGGAGAAAGTTGCCCATGCCAATATTGCACCTGCCAGCATGTATCCATAGCATGCTACTGCACAGAAGTACGTTTCGTGTAGCAAAATATTCCTGGAAATGTGTGTGCAGTAATTGCCCAGTTTTGTTTGTGTTCCATAGTCCATCTGTGGAAGATGTCTATTTTGAATCTTAGTGCAAATTAAACTTTGTTCATGTGGATTGAACATAGTTTTTATTAAAGAGTAACTATTCTCTTTTCTCCTAGGATGCATCTAGACAATGGTGTTATTTTGGGATACTTCCGACAGCCCCAAATAGCTATTCTGTGTCTTTTAAACAAGACTTATTTCAAAATAACTTTTGAAATAATGAGCTCGCTATTCCGACATCCCTGTAAACCTCGTTCCATGAGGATTAAGGGATATTTTGGAATAGCACTCTTTCGAAATTTGGCATTGTGTAGACAGCGCCAAATTTCGAAATAAGCTATTTCGAAATACACTCAAAATAAGCTACTCAATTTGCATAGTTCAAATTGCGGGGTTATTTCGAGGTACAGGTACTGTGTAAATGCACCCCTGCTTCCTCAATCCACTCTGCTTTTCCGCTCACTCCCAGTCTTAAATTCAGTACAGTTTGTTTCTCTTCTGTGATGCTGTGGCACAGAAGAAACAGCTTTCTTGTTCTGTTCCAGATGCCCCCAGCAGAGAGAGCAGCTGCAGGGAAAAGCCTGCTAATTCCATGCAATCCTCATCTAGAGCATAATCAGTACATCTTCAGAATACATCACTCTCTTATTAACCTTTTGCAAATAGGGATTTTTGGATGCTTATAACATGGCCAGAATTCCTGAGACACCAAAAGATAGGTCACTGACTTCAAAGTTACATTCTTCCAAGTTTCAGTTCCCTCCTCTGAAATATGGAAATGCTAGTGCGTATCAAGGCAATGTTTTAATATTTTTAATATAGCAAAAACAATATTTTCTTACAAGAATATTCTTGGAAATGGATGAACAATTTTCAGAAGTTTCTCCAAAATTTCAGCCCAAATAGTTAAAGTTAAAGAAAAATTAGAAGGCACTAGAAACAGGTTCTTATTCTAGAAAGTGAAAGTTAACCCTAATTTAAGGGATCATTTTTGTCAGCTCCCCCTATCCTTTTGGCTAAGATCAAGGGTATTATATGGAGTGGTGGTAAATAGGTGACATAAAAATTCAAATGATCTAATAAAAGATTTACTAAGCCAGAAAGCTTTCCTAGAAACAGAAGCTATTAGAAATGAACCCATGCCTTTTGTTATGTGCCATTATCAACCACAGAGCAACTGCACATGATTGCAAAGGTAATGATAAGAGAAAGAAGGCTGATAGAGCTGCACAATCTCCCCCTTTCCCCCTTCTATTTTCACCTATACTTTTATCCTTGCTGTACTAATCAGACACATCTATGAAAACTCTCATTGTAGAGTGTACAGGATTTTTTTTAAAGATTTTTTATGACTCATAACAGGTCCATTGCATATTTATAATTGCATACATTAAGAACAAATATAATTCCTAACTTGTGAACAACATTCTGACTACCTGGAGTAACCCAATTTCTCATTTGTATAATTTTGCTATGTAACAATGTAACAGAAATCATATGCATTTCATGAATGGTTCAGGTGTTTTTGGTTTTGTTCTGTTTTTTTGCAAGCATCCTTGCATTATTCCTTAAAATAATTCAGAAAAATTTGCTACTGGTGCTCCATATGCATCAGGCATACCTCATTAATATTATAAAATTAAAAAATTAAAAACAAAATAGATAGTGTGGATAATTTATTCAATTGTGGATCTGTTAAACTTGCTGTAGAACATGAAGATAAATTAATGGCAAATGCATCATAAGCAAGGGCCTAGTACAACTGTATAAAGGTGGAAAATCCAGAATACATACCAAATTCATTTTTTTTCCTTGTTCAAAATAATTGAATATAACACCATTTTCTACTGGGAGAATCAGCCTGGACTTAGTGTGTCAGGGGTATTCAAAGTTTTTGAGTGATGAATTGGAATAACTCACCAGAGGTTGTTGTGCAATAATAACTCTAATATGAAGCTAAAATTCTGGTCATAAGAAGAGAGTGACAGTTCACTAATGACTTCTGTGGGAGCAGCATTTTACCCAGAATGATTATCATTAGTGATGCAAAATTTAGACTTACAGTTTGAATTTGTAAATAAAGAGTCACCATTGTTATTTATGTCCAGATTATATTCTTGTCAAAATTCAGGATTTGTGTTTTGGGATCAGGCATTTCTCAGATTATTATAGGCTAGATTTTATTCCTTTACTCACATTGAATGCCGCTTAACCTTACACATATCACATCTTATTGAAATAAGATGATACTTGAAGTGAGGTGCTCCTCAAGGAGAGTACTGGCATCAGAACCTGGTCCAGATAGCAAATGTTGTTTTTTTAAAATAAGCAGTGTTTAGGTTGAATAATATAAAAATGCAAAAAAGGATCCCAGAGCAACATTAATCCTGCCAAATTGCTCATTTTGTATAGTTCGAGATATACATTTAAGAAGTTAGTAATAATAACCTTGTTATATATTCAACAAGTACATCAAAAACAGAAAACTACATATAAGCCAAGTGAATATTCTGTATTGTTGACAGTGTAGCTACTACAGTTCTTGATTGTTTTCTTTTTCTTCTTTTTTAACTACAACTATAACTATATAAACTTAACATTATCTTTTTTTTGCATTAAATATCTAGGGTTTTTCAAAATGTATTCATTCAAATAAGAAAAATGTAGTGTTATTACCCCACCTTGCTCAGAAATACTACAAGTTCACACACTTTTTGAGTAAGAAGGAGAATAAATCAAACCCTTTTGTCCAAATCAACCATGAGCTTAAAAGTGGGCTGATTTAAGATGTCACACTTGAACTGGGTAAAATGTTTAGTGGTACAGTTTTCCCTCTGAAAATGCCCTTTTGTCAAAATTAAAATTTTTCACAACTGTGTGTTCTCTTTGACAAAATGTTTCAGTGAAAAAATCTATAAGCAATTAGAAATAAAAATGGAATATTTCTTTGACTCAGTTCAATTTTACCATTTAATTTTTGTTGTGACTTTTACATTTTAAAATTATAATTTTAATATTCAATATTTGATTGATGTAAGATAATTAATGTTTACTATTATGGTATAACATTTGAAATTACCAAAACAATGTTTTGGCATTATGTAAATAAAATGATATGGTCATTCTGACATTCTGAACAGTAAGTGTTCAAAATTTCCATTCTGTTGAAATTTCAACTTTTTTGTCTTAATTTCAAACAAAGTTTTGAAATTTTACAATTCCCAATGGGACAGAGATAGAAATGTAGCCATGTTAGTCTTGTGTAGCTGAAACAAAAATAGGACTATGTAGCACTTTAAAGACTAACAAGATGGTTTATTAGGTGATGAGCTTTCGTGGGCCAGACCCACTTCCTCAGATCAAATAGTGGAAGAAAATAGTCACAACCATATATACCAAAGGATACAATAAAAAATGAACACATATGAAAAGGACAAATCAAATTTCAGAACAGAAGAGGGGTGGGGGGGAGGTAAATGTCTGTGAGCTAATAATATTAGAGGTGATAATTGGGGAAGCTATTGTTTTCTAATCATGTCGAAGCCATGCAAAACTGGATTTTCCAGCTAGTGCAATCCAGTTGTTGCTTTGAGATTTTGCCCTAAATCTTCAGCTAGTACAAGTGTGGGGAAACTAAGAAACCACACTGCTCCAAATGGAAGAAAAGGTTTACATGAGTCCCTTTTTAGTACACATTCATGAGACTTTATTTACTTTATCTGAACTACTTGATACATACCTATTCAAGCATGACACATGAATTGTAAAGAAAGAAACTCCCTTGTGTTTATATTCCAGCCCATTTTGTCCAAATAAGGAGTTGTTAACTTGAAGCTAAATTAGTGATCTCCTATTTCCCTGTCACTTTTGTTAGTTCTTGCTATGTATTGGTGCAGATCATGTTTAGGAGCAGAAGACTCTTTCCTTTCTTTTCTTTATCTTTATTTTGGGTAGTTGGAACTCAGCTTGTTATGTCAAAAGTGGGTAGCTGCTTTTTGCTCAGTCCTTTGGCATAGAGAGCTATCAGTTAAATAACATTCTTACCAATATAGGTCTGGATTTTTTTTATTATTGCTAGTAGTGCCCTAGGAAATGAATGACTGGTACAACTACTAATAAGAGAGTAAGCTTAAGGGCCAGATTCCATTATTATTGAAGTCAATGAGAATTTTGCCACTGACTCCAGTGGGAGCAGTTGCAGACTAAGTTTTTGTTAGTGAACTTTATTATTACTTAAAACTCAAATGTGTGCTGTGTACATGCAAAGCCTTGATTTCTCACATTCCACCCACCACCAGATTGACCCTTTTAGGAAATCCTTTTGCTAAATCTTTTCGGTTGTTTGTTAAAATATGGTAAGGACATTTTTATTGTATTGTCAAATAGCAGTATTTTTCTTGTTTTGCTGACATTAAATATAAGAATTTCATTTTTACAACATTAATTATTTGAAACGAAATGTGTTATTTATACACAAATAGAGATAATTATCTAATGGCCTGGGTTTAGTAGTGACATTGACTAGGCTGACAGTGATGATGAGTAATCTTCTGATGGAACATAGGCTAATCAAAATCTTCTTAACTGTGCTAGGTTCATAGTAATAAATTGTAATGTGAGTCAAGTGCCCAATGTGCTAGAATGATATAAAATTCCACATTTCTAGTAATTAGATTTTACAGCACCAGGGAGATATATTTTGGTTTCACTTTCAGGAAAGGAAACAATATACAGTATATAGACAATCTTCTGCTAATGGAGTCTTAGAGGAGGAATTTTGTCTGCTTGAAAGGTGTATGTCTTTAGGTTTTCCTAGTTCGAACTAAGCGCTCCGTTAGTTCGAATTAAATTTGAACTAATGGACCACTAGTGTAGCGCCTATGAAAGTTAGTTCGAACTAACATTCGTTAGTTCGAACTAACTCTGTAGTGTAGACATACCCATACTTGATTAACTCAGAACTGCAAAGTGATGTGATTTCACCATAGCAGAGAAATTCAGACTTTTAGAAGAGAAAAAAATAAAATGAAGGTGATTTTAATTAGCATATAATTAATCTAATTATCTCTTCCATTATTTATGACAATAATCACATAGTGGATAAATATATCAAATGTAGAAGTCCAATGCTTTAGAAACCTTAGGGAGTTGTTTTCTGCACTAATAACATGATTGGATTATTTTTCCCTCTAAATAGGAAGGATTTAAAAAAAAAATCTAGACAGAAAGCCAGCTTCAAGGCAGAGAATTTGTTTCAAAAAGATAGCTACCGGAATTGTAGTCTAAACTGTAAAATGCTATTTGCACCATGGTAGCTGTAATGCTGCCTCTCAAACAGTTGGCTAGTCGAATTGGTACATTGTACAGAAAACTACTATTAACTATAAAAAGGGAGCAAGAACAAGATGATATATCTGGTGAGAAAAAGAGGCTGAAAAAGGAAAGGGGCATTTGAAAGAGGTTGAATCTGTTACTATTGTGGGGCTGTACAAAAGCAGCCAAACAGAGAAAAGGGAGCTAAGATGGCTGAGATAAAATAGCACAGTATAATTAATTCATTTCTACTTTCCTAAGTGGGCAACAGACCCAGCAGGGAAACCCAATAAAAGTGTAATACCAGGTTCAGTTAGTGATTAGATTGTACTAAATTGGCACATATGTCACCTTATGAGAGGAAGCTATTATGTAAGCTGATTATATTTAATTTCCTTGTGTTTTATTAAAACGTTGCATAGAATACAAAGCAAGTGTTTTTCTTCAGATGATTGCACACACTCATTACACTAGTCATGCACTGGTGCCAGTTTTTTCCTAGCAGAATCCATAAGTAGTACAGATGAGAGACATCCATAAAGTCTTAAGCATCTCCTATTTCAACAATGTCACTAATGAAGAGGTCTGCCACATCATCACATAATGTTCTGGGTCATATGAAGACCTCCTGATGATGATGATGAAGTACATGGCTGTACTACTTCAGGTTGCAACAAGATCATCTGGCCTATCCAAGATCATCCTCCAAGAGACAATATAGGGGAAGAGAAGAAGAGGTAGGCAGAAGAAGAGATGATCTGACAACATAAAAGAATAGACAGTAATAGACTTTGCAGAGACTGAAGCTCTGACACAGAATCACCACTGGTGGAGATAATTTGTTAATTGCTCATCAATAATGGTGGCTCAATGACTAATGCAGTTACGGCAGTGATGATGATCATACATGAGGTCACACCTTCATTCTGGTGTTGCTCATACTCTGAGCCAATGGTATATAGGCAAAGCTACGCTACCCATTCTTCTGTACCATCTTATCATCTATGACTGAAGGTTGCACTATGTTGTTCAGCAAATGCGTAGGTCTTAGATTTTTGTTGTTACTAATACTAAGTTTGGGGTCCTTGAACCTTTCATTGTATTTCTCTTTACTGCTTGTCCAAAGTTAGTACTCCATGGACTATGGGGTCTCTAAACTACTTTCTAGAGTGCCTCCTTTGGCCCACCATTCTATGATGAAGCAACCTAATGGCTCAAATAGACTAGAGCCATTGACTCTGGTTCCCATGCTATGACTGTCAAGACCAGTTCTTTCTTGATGCTCTTTCTTTCTATAGGTATCGCCTCTGCTCAGAGCAGGTCAGAGGTCCATTTTTGGACTGACTAGTACAAAGGGATATATAGCTGTGAAGAAGCCGCTTACTCCAATTGAAGCTGGCCATGCCTTCTCAGGCCATCACAGGTGGGACCTATATTGATTTCCAAGTCTGTATCTGCTTGGTGCCAGTGACTTCTGGTTCAGCCATCTTGTTGCCAGCTCCAAAACTACTCTACCACAGTGCACAGTATTAATAGCGAGGCAAACCACTTTGTTGCCTCCAGTCCACAGGCCCACCATAGATCATTGTCCCAATCACCCACAACAATTTCTACTACCATTTTGCCCTTACCTCTGGAGAACTCATACTCCTCCTTGTAGTCTTGTATGAGTTCTTACCTCTCTCACTCTGGTTTTCCTCAAGGGATCATACTCATTCCCACAGGAGTATTCTGGACAAGACCGAGTAGAGTGGCCTAGATACAATTAACTTCCAATACTGTAGCAGCCTCCTCCTTGGCCCTGCTGTGTACTGTGGGGAATGCCTCTAGCTACTAGACATCCATCTCCATTGTAATACAGAAGCTTGTCCCTGATAACTCTCCTGCCCAGTGCTGAAAAAGTATTCAGAGTCAGTACTGGGCAACCTCTACACCATGGCAGGAGGAAAGGCATTTTTTCATGCAGTATTCTAGACCACTGAGTATTGGTATTGAACTTCCAGGGAGTGCAGGATTCCCTACTTCAGACAGTCCACAGCCATCTGCACTGCAACACCAGACTCAAGAGGGTTCTAACCTGTTCTTCTGAAATCTTGTCCTCTTGAGTGGATGAGGCTCTTGTACCAGAATCATGCTGTCTTTGGTACCAGATTATTTTAAAGCCAAGTAAGAACTCATGAAAAGAATGGTTATCCCCCTAGGGATAAAATCCTCACAAACTCAGGCATTTTATTTAACTGTTCATGGAAATTTGTTCTTTCTATAGATGAGACAGTTGTACATCCAGTAAAAGTCTGAAGGAAAACACCATCATCCCTCCCACCACTGGCAAAGTGCATAGAGTCCTAATACTAATTGTTTCACAGTAATATTTTTAAACATTTTTAACAATAGTGCCCTGCACTAGCTATCCACTTCCACCACTGGCCTTGAAGTAACCTTCTTGTCTCCACTGTTGAGGTCAGCATACTGAACATATTGGATCATAGAATCATAAGTTTGGAAGAGATTTCGGGATGTCATTGAGTGCAAACCCTTGCCCATAGCAGGATCAAGCCCAACTAAATCATCCCAGCCAAGGCTTTGTCAAGCTGGGATGTAAAAACGTCGAGGGATGGAGATTCCACCATCTCTCTAGGTAACCCATTCCAGTGCTTCACCACCCTCCTAGTAAAATAGTTTATCCTAATATCCAACCTAGACCTCCCCCACTGCAACTAGAGACCATTGCACCTCATTCTCCCACCTGTCACAACTGAGAACAGCTTCTCTGAATACTCTTTGGAACCCCTCCCCCCCCCCGCCTTCAGGTTAAAAGCTACCAGCAAATGCCCCCTCACTCTTCTCTGTAGACTAAATAAGCCCAAATACCTCAGCTTCTCCTCATAAGCCATGTGCTCCAACCCCTAATCATATTCATTGCTCTCTGCTGGACTTTCTCCAATGCATCCACTCCTTTCTGTACTCCAGATGTGGCCTCACCAGTGCCAAAAAAGGGGAATGATCACTTATCTAGGTCTGCTGGGAATGCTCATCCTAATGCACTCTAATGCCATTAGACTTCTTGGTTACAAGGGCACACGGTTGACTAATATCCATGTTCTCATCCACTGTAATCCCTGGGTGTTTTTCTGCAGAACTGCTGCCTATGCAGTTGGTCCCCAGTCTGTAATAGTGCTTGGGATTCTTCTGTTCCAAGTGTAGGACTCTGCACTTCTCCTTCTTGAACCTCATCACATTGGTTTTGGCCTGATCCTCCAATTTGTCTCAGACACTCTGGACCCTATTTCTACCCTTCTATGTATCTACGTCTATGTATCTACGTCTCTCCATAGCTTAGCGTCATCTACAAACTTACTGAGGGTGCATCTCACCCAGGTCACTAAGGGTATGTCTACACAGCAGTGTTATTTCAGAATAACAGCCATTATTCCAAAATAATAATGTGAGCATCTACATAGCAATTCCATTATTTTGAAATACATTTGCAATAACAGATGGCTTATTCTGACTTCTGTACACCTCATTCCATGAGGAATAATGCCTATTCCGAAATAGCTATTTTTGGAATAATAGTAGTGTAGACACTCCACTGCTGCTATTTTGAAATAGCTCCTCCTCAAGGCCGTTCAGAGTAACTACTCCTCAGTGTCTCCTGGGGTTTTAAATTGAGGTAGCACATCCACATTAGCGAACCCTGCCTCAGATTAATTTTGAGGCTTCCCTTAGTGTGGACATGCTTTTTGAAATAAGCAGTTTCAAAGTATTTCTTCTGAATTAGCTTATTTTGAACTAAGCATGCAGTGTAGATGTACCCTAATAAAGATATTGAACAAAACCAGCCCCAGTACTAACCCGTGGTACACTCTGATTGAAACTAACTGCCAACCAGACATTGAGCCATTGATCACTACCTGTTGAACCTAACAATCTAGCCAGCTTTTTATCCACCTTTCAGTCCATTTATCCAATCCATATTTCCTTAACGTGCTAGCAAGAATACTGTGGGAGACCATATCAAAAGCTTTGCATCAAGAAATGGTGGTTCCATATGGTTTCCCTTACAACTATTATCCCTTGAAGTTTGCTAAGTAAACTTTGCAATAGGAGAAAATCACTTCCAATTCACAGTTCTGTTCTCAACCCTACCTCCACTACAGGAACGTCAGGTATATCCATACATGGGTGATTGATTGGTGTGGGACTGCTCTTTCAAAAGGTAGAACGAAGTATTCACTGGACTTATTTTCAAGCTTATGCCTGGAAATGAACAAAGCAAAAAAATTGATCCTCAAACCCCTCCAGTGAATAGAATTTATCAGGGCAGTTCTGGATGTAATCCTAGCCAAGGCTTTTATACTGGTTTCAAAGTTTTTAGTTTTGTGAGATCCTTAGGAGTTTTTCTAGGACCATCTCTGAACCTCACTGAGGAATACCCACATGCCAGGTTGCATCTCTGTAATGCTGCTCACATGCCATGTTGCACTCTCTACCATGGTTTAAGTCAATATAGCACTCTCAGGTATATCACTTGGAACATCTAGTGAAGCTGAGACAAGATCTTATCATCCTTGGACTTCTGGATGAACCAAGATAACATTTGCAAGGGAGTCCATTTCTCTCATCTCTTTCCCTTGGGTATGTCTACACTACCACCCTAGTTCGAACTAGGGTGGTAATGTAGGCAACCAGAGTTGCAAATGAAGCCTGGGATTTAAATTTCCCCGGCTTCATTTGCATCTTGCTGGGTGGCGCCATTTTTAAATGTCCGCTAGTGCAGACTCTGTGCCACGCGGCTACACGCGGCACAGACTAGGTAGTTCGGACTAGGCTTCCTATTCTGAACTACCATTACTCCTCATGAAATTCAAATCCCAGGCTTCACTTGCAACTCTGGTTGCCTACATTACCACCCTAGTTCGAACTAGGGTGGTAGTGTAGACATACCCCTTGTGACTTATGTGACAGACACTTCAGCTATGAAATGGGGAATGTGTTTGGGAAATAGACAAGCTCAAGGTTATAGTCAACTCTATTGTCTGTTTGGTCTTTTAGAATTATGAGCAATTTGCCAGAACATGCCACCAATCCCTGCCGCATACATGGCAGGATTATCTACATACCATCGCAGTAGCATTCTATGTCAACAAAGAGAAGCTGCCAGACCAGAAAGCCTTTGCCAGAAGGCAGTCAGATAATGTCACTTCTGCCTTCAACACTACTTGGCTCTCATAACATCAGATCTTCTGAGCGTTCAGAATGGTTTATTGAACAAGCTGTTAGGCTTAGATAATGAATAGAATCTCTACACAACCATTCTAACATCAATATTTGAAACTGCAGCCCAATGAGGGGACTTATTTGTCACCTGTCAGAGCAAGAAATGCTCCCATTTCTGTTTGAAGGTGCTCCATGGCTTCTGGTTCATCTCAGACATGTTTTTCTTCTTCTAAGATATGATCCTGCTCTATGCCTCCCCTCAGATGCTATTGGAGTCCCAAGGCTGTTTTCAAACTGAACCAAAAAAGGAAGACAAAGTGCCCATTAGTCAAGGACCTGATATCCTACATCACAGGCATGTGTTGTAGCCAAACCTTTAATCACTTCACCTCATGGTTTGGTTCTCAGAAGAGGCACATTGTTCAGAAGCAGTGTAGGCACTATTTAATAATTAGTATGACACCGTCCACAAGGGCTATTTCCCTTAACATGTAGGAGTGTTTTCTATCTGGTACGCCAGGCATGGAGTGTTCCCTGTGTAATCTCTGATTCAAATGGTTTTGGACTATTTTTATATATTTAAATGAAACAACTTTGGTGGTCACTTTAATCAAAGTGCAGCTAGTGCTACAATTGCAGTGTTTCACCTCTATTTTATTGGACTGCGTTCACTTTGATCACTAGGTTTTTTAAAGGCCTACAGAGTTTGTTCCCACCTATCAGATACCTTTCTTCATAATGGAGTTTGAACTTAGTCCTCCCCTTTTGAGGTTTTAGCCTGTTCATTATTACACTTCTCACTAATCATCACTACCCCAGGGAAAAGAATTGAAGACCTACACACTCTGTTGATGGAACCTCCATGTACATACCCTAAGTTTTTCTCCAAAATAGTATTGGATTTACATCTCAACCAATCTGTGTATCTACCCATCTTCTTTCTAAAATCACCACACTTTGAATGTTTGCAGAGCACTTGGCTTTTTATCAATATCCAGCTTTTTGTTTTCTACCAAAACAGGAAAAAAGTGGCTCATGAGCTGTACTTTCATGTGCTACAAGAACCAAGGCATTTTGAAAAGTTCTCTGAACATTCAGCAAGAGTGCACACAGCCATAATGGCATTGTTTCCAACCAATAGGAAACATCTAGAACAGCAACATCATCTTCAGTCCATATTTTTGCTAAGCATCATATGGCAAATGTGAGGGAAGCAGTCCTGCAATTCCTCTTCCAATGAGATTCCTAGCACTACAATTACTGAAAACTCCCTGAGAGTCACCTAGCATAGTGGACAAAGGTAGTCACACAAAGAAGAAATAGTAACTCTCCTTCTCATAAATGTTATTTGAGATGTGTTGCATGTCCTTTAAATGACACATCTCTTTCCCCAAAGGAACTGAAAGACAGGAAGGGGGACTCTGCCCCTTATATCATCAGCTCAGAGCACAAAGAACACAAGTGAAAAGGCATGGCCAGCCTTTTGGATACTACAGGCTATACTTCTGAAAAACGGTACTCTTTGGTCCGGTAAGACCATGGATGCTCCTAGACCAAAGGGTACTGGAGCATAATGGAAGAAGGGCCAGCAGATTTTTCATTTTACATAAATTTTGGATACAAAAATTCAGGGTCAGAATTGGAAAAAAAAAGAGAGAGGCCCAAGATTTGTGTACATTTGGGCTGTTCTTTTTGTGACTTCATGAATACAAACATCTGAATGCTTGCTTTACATGTTGAGTTGCAATGAAAATATAATTTTAAACATAATACATATTTTTTATACACATGTAGCTTGGGTCAAATATTACTCTGATTTACTCCTTTGGCAGCATTGGGCCTAACTGCCATAGGATTTAAGGTTTAGATATTGATATCAAGAAGGCAGGATGTTAATAGTTGAGTTCTTCTGAGCTATAAAGTCACCAGAAACTAAAAGTGACATTTGGAAGATGTCTGTATATTTCATTGCAGTGCTAACACACTGGATCCTCAAATAATGTAAGTCATTGGCAAGAGTGCACTGCTCATTTATGCAGTGGAGGATCCGGCCAATTTAGTATAACTTGCTTATCATGAGCTTTGGCAGTGAATCACCATTATGATATAAATTCCATATCATTCCACTGTTTTGCAGTAGACCACCTGCTATTCTACTTCCAGTGAATCAGTGTAGGTTGTTTGTAAGTAATAATGATTTCCATAAAAGATAACTCACCTATATAAGGGTGTAGGGATGAACAATAAAACAATTTATTGCCTCTTTCTTATCCTAATTTTACTTCTGTTCCTTTTATTTTCCATCTCTCTCTTTCATATGGTTCCTTTCATTGTTCAGTTCATTTTCTTTTCTTATCACTCCCCTATTATTCTCTTTTCTTCTGATCTTCCACTGTTACCATTCCTGTATCTCTCCTTTTCCTGGTTTCTACCAAAAAGACTGAGGGTTTAAAAGGCATCAGAAAAGAACTGTCCTACATTTTCTATCACTCTGGCTAGCTTAAAGGTTAATAAAGGCAATTGTTCAAGACCAGTAAAATGAATTCCTAATATAAAGAAGATTTTCTTGTAAAGCCCCACTGTTGAAGGAAATATAATAGGGTGATTAACACATACACCTGTACATGCAGATGCTCACACATCCCCCTTAAGGGAGAATACTTAGAATGACTCTCTGGTGACTAATTAGAGGGACATATGTAGAAGTTGGTATTTTTTCTCTAATTTATTTATCTTTATGATGATTATCTCAGTGCTGACTGCCACTAAGCAGAATCTTTGTATTGATGCCACCAGTAACATTGAAGATGAGCTACAAAGATATGTTCATTGGGGAACAATTCAGGTATGGGAAATCAATTTTTATCAGCCTAAGTTGTATCTGACTTCTCCCATTATCTGATGCAGTAAAAGTTTTTTCCCTGAAACATGTCACTTTTCATCATGCAAAACTTTCTGTTTCCACGGGAGAAAAGAAGATGAAGGAGTGTAGTTGTCTTGAATATTATGCCCAGTTTCATGGGAAGTAAAAAAGCAGTACTTAGCCATACAATATTAGGTACCATTGTGATGAAATGCACCTATGTATTCATACCATTTCACGCTGTTTTAAAAATCTTTGCATAAAATATTCATTATGAGGTATAACACTCATAACTTACTGAAGCACATATAAAGCACATAGAGCAATATTATGTGTAGGGTTATGAACATAAGCTGATTGCAGTGTGTTTCACAGAGAAGTCTGGGGACTAACCAAACCAGTTTTTCAAAGACAAAGGGCAAGGTGATGACTCTGACAATGATCAACTGAGCTAATGGACCACCACTTATCAAGTAGCCATTTTGTGGCAAGAAAAGGAGGCAGGGACAAAAAGATCTGTCTCTCAGCAAGGATGCGGTCTCTTTCCTTCAACAGACCACCCACTGTTGATTTACAAGAGACAAATTAATAGGGTATGTCTACACTGCCACCCTAGTTCGAACTAGGGTGGCTAATGTAGGCATTCAAACTTGCTAATGAAGCCCGAGATTTAAATATCCCGGGCTTCATTTGCATGTTCCTGGGCGCCGCCAATTTTAAATGCTCCGTAGTGCGGACTAACTGCCCCCGGCTACATGCGGCATGGACGAGGTAGTTCAAATTAAAGCTCCTAATTCGAACTACCGTTAAACTTCCTTGCAGGAGGAATAACGGTAGTTTGAATTAGGAGCTTTAATTCGAACTACCTAGTCCGTGCCATGTGTAGCCGCAGGCAGTTAGTCCGGACTACAGGGCATTTAAAAATAGCGGCGCCCGGGAACATGCAAATGAAGCCCGGGATATTTAAATCCTGGGCTTCATTTGCAAGTTCGAATGCCTGCATTAGCCACCCTAGTTCGAACTAGGGTGTCAGTATAGACATACCCATAGAGAGGTAGCCGTGTTAGTCTGATCTTGCTATAACAAAAGGAAAAACTATGTAGCACTTTAAAGACTAACAAGATGGTTTAATAGGTGATGAGCTTTCGTGGGCCAGACCCACTTCCTGTCCTATAAACACATTCTAGTCCTATAGACACATTTTAGCCCTATAGACAGGAGAGGCAAATATCCCAAGAGAACTCCCACCTCCCTTCTCCAACCACCTCATTCATTGTCTCTGAGAATTAAAAGCAGGCGCTGTTGGGCTCTGTGGAAGGCTGGTTGATCTGGATGGTTTGGTCAGTAATGCTGTTGTTAGCATGTGGTGAAAAACTTTGGCTTAAAGCTAATATAGTTTGCTGTGTTTGGCATTAGAAAGCATTTATTTTTCTTCTAATTCTTGTGCCTCATTGCTTGAACTTTTTCCAATTTTATCCCTTTGTAGTTAAAAAAGCCCTTGTTTTATCTAATACAGTGTTTTTTAATTAAAATATCTAGGTAATTTCATTTAAAGGAGAAAGATGCAGTGTATTATTTCTGTAAAGGTATAAGGAAAGTAATATATTGAATTGCCCAAGAAGGGATTGGGCAGTAAAGAACATATATTTGTGGGAAAAATCTGGGACTGGGAGAGTATTCTATGGTCACCCTGAAGAAGTAACCGGATGCGGCTGGCAGGATGCAATTACACACTGACATTCAGGGAAGGTTCGAACGCTGCTGTGAGTGGGGAGTTATTTCAGCAAGGTATTGCAAAAAACCCAAGATTACAGGAAAGGGGGAACACAGCCAATTGGTCTGGATTGCATCCTCCATATACACCTGTGCTAGCAACAGACACATTCTAGTCATATATATTTGTGATGGTTTTGGGTTTGATCTGGTGACATACAGTACAGCAAAACAGCCAGGAAAGAAACAGTAAGCACACTGGATATTAGTTTTAACCACTTAGGATAATTCTTAACTACGTTTTGTGTTTTATGAGAAAAAGACTCATAAGTAACTAAACTGGCACTGGGGACCTCTCAAAGCATTTCCAGATCATTAACTTCCAACACAGCAGCCAGGAAGAAATAAACTGTAAGTCTGTTACATGTTTTTTCACCTCTTTATGTTAATCTGTTCACCAGCAATGTAGCTTTTAATAGACAAATGGTATAATGTCATCAATCTTAATAAATTAGGAAATAATAACAGAAACATAGCTTCACCATATGACCTACTAATATAAAGGAGACAAGGATCAGCCCCATGTACTTTGAAACAAGTCAGAATGTATTATATCAGTAATTATTGTAAGAAAATGGCAATTAGGCAAAGATATTAAATAGCTGGTAGTTATTAGTGAAAATCACTGGGTTTTTTCTTCTGTCAATACTGCAGATAGTCAATCTAAGGTACGTCAACTCAAGCTACATTATTCACATAGCTTACTATGACTTTTGCCCCTATTTGAAATACAAACTTAAGAAGGAATTGCTAAGCGGCCGCAGCGCCTTTGTGGAAAACTAGATAGATTGTCATGACAAACTTTGGATACAGATTTTGCAAAATTGCACACAAAGTAGAGCATGTTTGTATTTGTACCAGAAATGTGAAAGTTGGTAAGTATGAGGTGTTTTTAATTTTACACTGAATATTATGTGTAAAAGCAGCAGTTATACAGCTAGCTGCTGACATTTTCTATTAAACCATGGGCTACAATAGGATGATCCCATTTCCATGATTCTTCTCATTCAAATGAATAGTAAACAGTGAAGGAGCCACATGAATTGTCACCAACATCATCACAACTAGTGATGTATTTAACAATGAAGGCTCTAAATTAGAAGCTGCAGACAAATCAAGAGCATTGTCATTATTTGTAAGTAAGTATCTGCATTACTGATAACACTGCAGTATCTCTTGTGAATTGACACATTATATTAATTATGAAGTACAGGAAAACAAGAGCATTGTAAGACATGGAAAATGTGGATCTTTACAAGAGCCTATTTCGTGCAGCTGCTTAGTAGCAGAATCACATCACATATGGACTGTAGTATATAAAGAGAACATGCATATAAAGAGAAAATTGTCTATAAAGAGAACATGAGCCTGGGTGAACTCTACATGGAGGATTTGGTTAGAGCAACCCATGAGTGTCTTTAATTTATGACACTGTAAATATTGGAGTCATTAATAATCAGAATGAGATACAGTTTTTGCACATGCTTTCTGCACATTTCTGTAAAATATATCAGCCCAAATTTGTTAAAATACTTTTTCCATTTTTTTTATGTAAAACTCAGGCTTAGTCAATGCCCTATCTGTTACCAAAGCATACTGAGTTCCCTTCAATCCTGTTTTACAACCTTCATCTCTTGTCAAGAAACCCAGCAGAAAAAGAGACTCCAAGCCCCAAGGTACTCCAAATCCTAGTGGGAAGCCCTACTCCGTCTATGATGATCAGAACAGACCTGGTCAGAGCAAAAGCATGACAAGAGCAATCAACAGGGGGGAGTTCTTGGCAGGGTTCACTGACTTCTCTGCATCCTTCCTGTTCTTCAGCAGCTCCATATGTTCACCATGCTCCTGGCTGCAATCATTATATCTGCTATAAAGGGACATGCAGCAGCAGCTTGGAATTTAACTTTTCCCTCACTGGTGATTGTTTATATAATAGTCTCCAAAGTCATGGGATTTCATAAGGGATTTGTTCTTGGGCAAACCAAATTGTCAGTGTTCTGGAATCGTGTGTCAAGGATAAATTATATATACTGACAACATGTATTTTTTTCCTCTATAATGGTCAGAAATAGGCTTCCTAATCCTGAAATTTGCAGCCATGGAAGCATATGAATTAGTACAGTATCAACTAGTATAATATCAATTACAAATGAAAAGATCATTTATCTATTTATACTTCTTATTTCACATTTCCTGTTTTAATATTTATTTTGGTTTGGATTCTATTTGAGGCCCTGATCCAGGATAGCACTTAAGCCTGTGTACTAGTGTCAGCATACAAACACATCTATTGACTTAATTGACTCTGTTGATATGATGTATTTCTCCTTGTTACTTTTAATGTAAGCCCCAAAATTAAAAAGGTCAGGAGGGTCACCCTAAACTGTAAACTACCTGGGCAAAATTCAGGGGCGGCCCGTGAGCCTAGGCGAGCTAGGCAGCTACGTAGGACGCCGCTGGCCTGGGCACCTGATGATGACGTCACGGGGCACCGGGGTGCCACATGATGACGTCATGGCCATTGACGACCCCACAGGCAGGGGCGCCGATTGTGCTGCCCCGCCTAAGGTGCCAGCTGCTGCAACCGGCCTCGGGCCGCTTCTGGCAAAATTTATTATAAGACTGTAACAGAGACAGTTCAAATTTATTAACTCACTTTTCAGTCACTTCAACTACACATTTACATGAGTTGTTCTGAGGAAGTGCTAAATCAAAAAGTCTTATTTTTTTAATCTAATAATAGCCAAGCATGAACAGGTTCACAGAGTGGACGTGGCTACGATAAATAGTTTGGAGGTTTATACAAAGCTTACTGGTAAATATACAGGCAGTCCCCGGGTTACGTACAGATAGGGACTGTAGGTTTGTACTTAAGTTGAATTTGTACTTAAGTTGGAACTGGCGTCCAGATTCAGCCGCTGCTGACACTGACCAGCGGCTGACTACAGGAAGCCCGAGGCAGAGTTTCTCTGCCCCGGGCTTCCTGGAATCAGCCGCTGATCAGTTTCAACAGCAGCTGAATCTGGACGCCTGGGACAGAGCAGCTGGGATGCTGCGGGGACCAACCCGGCAGCACCCCAGCTGCTCTACCCCAGGTGTCCCCAAGTCAGCTGCTGCTGAAACTGATCAGCGGCTGATTCAAGGAAGCCCGGGGCAAAGCAACTCTGCCTCGGGCTTCCTGTAGTCAGCCGCTGGTCAGTTTCAGCAGCGGCTGAATTGGAGACGCCTGGGGCAGAGCAGCTAGGGAGCAGAGCAGTGGAGTGGGAATCAGGGGACCTAGGCTTCTTCCTGGAAGCCTCTTCTTTCGAAAAAACACTCTCTTCCACATTCACACACACCTTTTTCCGAAAAAGTTTTTTTGGAAAAAGGCTTCTTCCTCATAAAAAGGGGTTTACCACTGTCGGAAAACTCCCTGCATTCTTTCCACTCTCTGTTGAAAGAATTCAATAGCAGTGTGTACATAAGTGTAGTTTTTCTGGAAAAATGGTTGTTTTTCCAGAAAAACTCTGTAGTGTAGACATACCCCAAGTTTGAAAGGAAGCCTATTCTTTTGGGATCCAGAAAGCAGACAGATAAGATCACCTTCACCCTGTGTAGTTGGGCCAGACAGTCCAAAGAGGAGGTCTCAAGTAGTCATTGCAGCAAGCAAGGTGAAGACACAAAGGGCACATCTACACAACAGCGCAAAAGCTGAATTAAACTATGCAACTTGAGCATGCATAGCTTAAATCAAAAGAGCTTACCTCGGCTTTAGGTGCTGTCTACACAGCAGGAAGTCGAAGGAAGAACACTCTTCGACTTCCCTTACTCCTCATAAAATGAGGGCTACTATGAGTCTGAGTAAGAAGTCCTCCAGCTCAACATGATTTCAAAATAAAGGCTTGTAGTACAGATGTGCACTGTGTTATTTCAGAATAACATCAGTGATTCCAAAATAACTCTGCTGTGTAGATGTATCCTAGGAGAAAGATGTGGCCCATTAAATAATACAACGGACAGATATACACTGGACAAGAGAGAGAGGAACAGAAAGATTGTAGGTGGGCTCATTTGAACAGGGACATCAACACCCTCATTTTCTCTGGTGAAATAGCACCCTTCCTTATCTGGTCTCTAAGGAGCAACCTACCCTTCAGAGAAAAGCACATGTGAGCTAGGGGCACAAAGGAAGCAATCTAGCACCAGCCCCTTCAGACTCTTTTTCCTCAGTCTCTTTAGCAGCTGAATTCTACATCTCATTATAGTTAATTTGAAAGCCAGGCTGTTATGAGCAAAAGAAAAAAAACCATGAAAAAACAGTTAACCAAAAATGTCAAACATTAACAAAGGTTGTTTTGGATTCTGTAAAAATGTGGGCAATGCTTTTAGAGGAGAGAGGTGTGTTGCTTTTCTGAAACAACTTACCCATCCATAAAGAATTCCTTTTTCTATTTAGGAAGGATATTTATTACCATATCAGCACAGACCATTGCAATCCCAAATGTGAAGCAGTGGTATGAAAAAATCGGCGGTGTTCTGAAAATAAAATAGGAAAGGTTTCAAAACTATCCTGCAATATGTAGAGAAAGCATAGAGTTAAATCCATGCTCAGATGCAGCACACAAATCCAGACCTTACTGCAGCTGAGTCACTTTGGTCTAACTCCTTTGGAAAGAAAGCAGCTGAATTTGGGCCATCAGCTCTCATCAGTCTATAAACAAAAATAAATGTCTGGGTCTGCATCTCACTCAAAGGCCTCTTCCCACTGCTCTGGCAGAGTAGAGATGTCAGTATAAAAGAGTACTCAGCACTATAGGACTTAGGCCATGTCTATACTGCCACTGTACTGCAACTTTCTCATTCAAAGGTATGAGAAAACAGCCCTTTGAGCACAGCAAGTTACAATCCTGCAAAGCGCTGGTGTATGTGGACTCCCAGTGATGGGAGTTTGCCTTTCATTTAGGTGGTTTACACAGAGTGCTATGAGAATTCTGTCTCCCTGTGCTGGTGTTATGGTCACAATTTCACTGTAACGTGCTGTCATGACAGTGCTTTAATATTTTAAGTGTAGATTAAGTCACAGCAAGATGTTGCAGCAGGAAGTTCACAAGGAGTGATGCAAGGTTTGAAACATGTCACTAACTAAAATTAGTGTCAAGACTAGAAATTAGAACAACATATTGGAAATGGAAACAGAGGTAGTATGATGACTGTTCTAACTAAAAGGAACCTGGAGACAGATATAAATTCTAAGTACAGGTATCAGGAAAGAAGAAAAAAAGTGGTGGGACAAAAATGGGAACAAATTAATCTCTCTGTCCTCCCATTTGTTTTTACTTGTCTTTTGCCTTTCATGGATTATAATACAACTAGAAGAACAAGAAGAAGAAAAGTGAGGAAGATTCACAGTGGATAATAATTGACACAATAATTAACCTTCTGGAGATACACATAAAAACAAAACCAGCTCAGTATTTCTGTGCAGTAGGTCATGGTAGGACCAAGCTCCGTCTGGATCGGGGGTCGGCAAACCTTTCACAAGTGGCCTGCCGAGATTTTACTTATTCACTTCTATTTACAGGCCTGTGTGCTGCCGATACTTTTTAAAATCAATAATAGTCCTACTTACAATTTAGCATCTACATTAATAAATAAATTAAGATACAAAGCTTACTATTACTATGACCCTTGGTCTTGGTTTCCCTAGCCGAGTTTGCCAATCCTAGGCTAGTAGTTTGATACTTTAAGCAGCACACAAGTCTTCGCTCCACCAGTGATGATGGCAGAGGAATGCAGCACCAGCCACTGACACAGTAGCTCCATGTCATTCCCATGCTATGCTGCAGCCCTAGGTCCAGCCCCAGCAGCAGCCCCACAGCCTGCCTCAGGACCAATTACCATGCAGCCCTTCCCCTTCCCCAGGGCTGAAGCTGGGTCCACCATGTCGTGACTTCCCAGCTGTCCTGGGTGGTGGCCCCAGATACCAGAGGAGCCACTGCCATGGCCACATGGTCCCAGGCTGGCCACAGAGGCTGGAGAAGCTGCTGCTATGGCCACAAAGTCCCAGGCTGGCCCTTGGAGGAGCTGCTGCTGTGGCCATGTGGTCCTGGGCAGCCAGAAGAGTTGATGGCCCTGGAGGCTGGAGGAGCCACTACTGTGGCCCTGCTGTCCCAGGCTAGTGCTGGAGGAGCCGCTGCTATGGCCATGCAATCCCGGGCCAGCCCCGGAGGTGCCACTGTGTAAGAGTCCTTGTTCGGTCCATAGTCTAACCCTAACCCTTTCTGCACTACTCCTTCCTAGACAGTCACTTCTCATTCTGTATGTGTGAAACGGATGGTTCCTTTCTAAGTGGAGTACTTTACATTTGTCCTTATTAAACTTCATCCTATTTACCTCAGGCCATTTCTCTAGTTTGTCGAGGTCATTTTGAATGATGGCCCTATCCTCCAAATCACTTGTAATCCCTCCCAGCTTGGGATCATCTCCATATTTAACAATTGTACCTTCTATGCCATCATCTAAATCATTGATGAAGATATTAAACAGAACCGGGCCCAAAACAGACCCTTGTGAAACCCCACTTGTTATGCCCTTCCAGCTATTAATAACTATTCTCTCAAAATGGTTATCCATCCAGTCATGCATCCACCTTATAGTAGCCCCATCTAGGTTATATTTCTCTAGTTGATAGAAAAGAAGGTAATTCAAGAACATATCAAATGCTTTACTAAAGTCTCCTGGTTAAGCCAAGGTGGTCTCTTACCATACTTTCTATCTTCCCTATGCAGTGGTATAGTTTGCTTTTGGGCCCTTACTAATGTCCATTTGAAAAACTGCCAATTATTTTCTGTTTTTCTTCTTAGTCTTGCTTCCCATGGGAACTTGCCTACCAGCTCTCTGAGTTTACTAAACTCTGCCTTCCTGAAATCCATTGTCTCTATTTTGCTGTTCTCCCTTCTACCAGTCCTTAGAATCATGAATTCTATGATCACTTTTACCCAACCTGCCTTCCATTTTCAAGCTTTCAATCAGTTCCTCCTCATTTGTTAAAATCAAATCTAAAAGTTTTTCTCGTAGTAGCTTTCTCAACCTTCTGCAACAAAAAATGTCTCCAGTGCAGTCCAAGAACTGATTGCATAATCTGTGCTCTGCTGTGTTAGTTTCCCAACATATGTCTGGATAGTTGAAGTCCCCCCTCCCACACACCAAATCCTGCACTTTGGATGATTTTGGTGTTTAAAAAAAGCCTCATCCACCTCTTCTGGGCAGGTAGGTGGTCTGTAGCAGAAACCTCACATGACATCACCTTTGTTTTTTCTACCTTTTAACTTAACCCAGAAACTCTCAGTAAGTCTGTCTCCTCTATCCATCTCCACATAAATCTAAGTGTATACATTTTTATGTACTGAAACTGCAGTGCAAGAATAAGCTAGGAACTTTTTTAAAGTCAAAACTTATTTTAATTTTTACTAAGGAAAATATGTCCATTTTTATGCTGTATCCATCCTCCCAGGATCCCAGACAACACACCAGTAGCCAGAGCATTTCATAGTTATTTCAAGGAAATTATGCCCAGAAAATTGTTCTTTGTAAGAGAAAAAAATATGGATTTTTCTTCAAGCTTAGTAAGTACTGGTTATTAGTGGCATAGTTCCTGGGTATGAATTATCATTTAAAATTAATGACCCAAGACTGTTGCAGTATTATGCTACAAGACTGACACCTACCATTACTGAGGGAATTATATTCCTTTTTTAAGACCTGTTAATTTAGCTTATGTAAATTAATTGGATGAAGTTTGAAAAAAGATTGCAGAATGCTATCATTTGGAATCCTTTATTAGCAGAAAGTCAGGTGTTGAAATACTTTTAAAACGGTGTTAATTCTGTTCATTGCTTCTGTAGCGTGGGCAGTGTCTCACTTGTTAATTATATCAAGTATACGCATAATAAAATCCAGAACAAAGTTAAAGAAAAGAATTAAATACTTTCCACTGACAAGTCTTTATGTAGAAGTTTGTGTCACTGTGCTGATATGGAACCTGCTATGGCTTCCACAGTATTTTCTCCATTTGGGCAATTATGGTAACAGAAATACCAATACATAATTTCATTTCCAAAACCAGCGTTTCCCAAGTGTGATATCACTGGAACACGGACACCTATTTCTCTTAGCTCAGTGGATCAAGAAAAAGACTGCAGTCGTATTAGTTGAAGGGCCAGTGTTAGTTTGTACCAAAGCATGCTAGGCTTGAGCACCTACACTCTGTGCTTGGCAGTTGGTAGCCCAGTGGCTGCAGGTTTGCCAAAAAAATTGGTGGTGCCCAGAATGCACAGAGCTTGCCTTTTACCCATCTAACATGCCTCCCATCTACCTAAAGTTCAGAGAGTTTGGTTGGGGGAGGGGTGCAGACTCTGGGCGGGAGTTTGGGTGCAGAAGACATGAGGTGTCAGGTTCTACGAGGAGAGTTTGGCTGCAGGAAGGAGACTGGGGTGCAGTCTGTGGGATGGAGTTTGAGAAGCTGGCTTTGGGCCAGTGCTGGGGATTGGGGTGCAGGCTCTGGGAGGCAGTTTGGGGGCAGGAGGGTGAGGGGGTCAGGTTCTGGGAGGGAATGTGGAAGCAGAAGAGGTGAGGAGACAGGAGGGGTGGGATGGGATGTAGATGCTTGGTGCAAGCTCTGGCCTGGGGTGAGGGATTCAGGCTCTGGGAGGGATTTTGGGGGCTGGAAGTGGCACTGGAATTTGAGGACAGAAAGGAGGGATGGGAACAGGGGGTGCAGGCTTTGAGAGGCAGTGGAGTGTGCAAGAGAGGCTAGAGCAGCTTCCTGCTACTCATGCCACATGGCTACCAGCATTTGCCAGTGGCACGGTGGTGTGGGAGTCTCCATGCACTTCTTCCAGGAATCCACAGCGGGAACAATGCACAGACACCCCCCCACCCCACACACACACACAGGCCACGGGGATATTCTGGCAGCCACATGGAGCAAATGGCCGGCTGTTCTAGAACCACTGCACTACCGGTGGTGGCAACAGGGGCCCCAGGCCCTTATAAATTGCCCAGGAGTGGCAGACAGGACTGGGGAGAAACTCAGCCCCACACACTTTGGTGGAGCTGGGCCCCTGGGCCAGGAATATTTTTAGTTTCTGCGCACCATGGGCCCATAGAACTCTCTGCCTATGCCAGCACCTCTGAGCTTCCTGCCTCAGTTATGAATGTAAAAAAAATCGTTGAGCCTCATCCCCTAATTGGTGAGCTAGGCACAGCATTCATTACAAATTAAGCACTGTAAAAGAGTTTCTATGGAAGAACAGAAATATCTGTGGCACTTCCCCAAAAGAAGTGAATACCTGAAAAGTTGAATTATGTTTCTACCTATACAGTGAAATTTTTAGGTCCAACCTTTGTATAGGTAATAGTTAAATCAACAGTTTGTGTCCCTTCACTGTTGTTCTTTCAGTTTCCCCAACTCCAATTGTTCACTTAGATTAATGATGCTATTCTGTGAAGAGACTACTGTCAAGATTTTACATAATGAATTATTGATGTTTTTACCCATGGTATTAATATTTTATATCGTAAACAATGAATTAATTTTTAAAATCACATTTATTTTTCACTATTTCCCCCTTTGATTTCAGCTACCCATTCCATTTTTACAGTGAAACCTGACCACAAATCAGTTTAATTTCATTTTTTGCGCAAACTAACACAGCCAGATTGCTAATACTGTTTGAACTTGCACCATTTATATTGGCATTAAAAACCAGTTTGCACTGAAATTAAAACAATCTTACAACTGTTAGTATTCAATATTCAGAGTTGAATTTATAACCTTCATTGCACTGTCCCTAAGGATGCAAAATAAGATGAGTGGGTGAGTAACAAATAAGTGCAATACATAAAATCTGTGGGTTTATGGTTTTAGTAATAAACAGGGAAGTAATGTACTGTTATGGCCGGCACACAGCAGGCACATACAGCTTGATTAACTCGAAAGAAAGAAATGCCTTTTACAAGAGCTAAAATCACTCCTGTACATAAGGGCCAGACCAAGGCTTATTCACCAATTAAGTGACACAGGTTTTATGATAGATTTTTCAGATCCTCTCATTGATGGTCTAAATTTGCTCCCAGGGAAGTTACAGGGAGGTTTACCGGAAAATCCCGTTGATTCAGGCTATGTCTACACCAGCAACAGAATGACAACACTTTTGTCATTCAGAACTGCTATCCCTAAAAGTAAGAAGTTTTGAGCACTCTTGCTGCCAATAACGTAACTGGTGCTCATTGGGGGGTTCAAAGTATTTTGTCGGTGAAAGCGTGACAAAACGTAGCCAATTTTTAGTGACACAGGTTTGCTGTGTGGACCCAACTGTATGTCTAAAATAGACAAAGCCTCAGTGAGAGTATAGACAATCCAACACCGAACCTTTTTGAAAATCTCACCCTCTTGTGCAGTCGCAGCAGGAAAGCCTTCATTAGAAGTCAGGCAAACTAAATGGTGTATGCTTGTATATAAACTAATACTTTAATACATACTCCACGCCTTTTTGAACAATCAACATTAACAGTCCAGTAAGTTCCTCATCCAGGTCTTTTAAAACTCTTGGATGCAAGTTATGTGGACCTGCTGATTTACAAATAACTCAATTCAGTAACTTCTATTAAACATCACCCAGAAATACTAGAAGAATAGAATGAGTGTTATCATCATCATCACATGTACTAATTTTTTTCCTTCAAAAATAGAACAAAAACATTTATGAAACACGTTAGCTTTTTCTGCATGTTATTGATAATTCTATCATTTCCTAATATCTGGCAAATAAGAAAGCTGAGTTTTAAAACAAAGCTAAGTGATCTACATAAATATTTTGTCAGCCCTCTCCTAGGCATTTGGAAACTGGCCATCCTAGGAAAATAAAATATTCAAGACCAAATGCTTCCATTGAATTTTCTGAATCAAATAGCAAAGTCATGTGATTAATTGAATGAGATCCCAACAGTTGTCTTGATTGGATAAAACATTGACAACTGAGTTTGCTCCAGTGAAAGAAGGGAGTTTGCAGAGCACAGGACACATAAATGCCTCATTAAAGCCTTTGATACTGATCCTCCACCACACCTAATGAGAGTTTACTAAATCTATGGGCACAACTGGCACATTCAAGCAACATCAACAGCTGGTATTTTTTATTAGACCATATTTGACAGCAATTGGGCAGTTAATAAATAATAGCACTTAGTTTCATGAAGCAATTACATGTGAAGTTCATTATTACACAGGATTGGGAAGAAATAGATCTTCTGTTGGTTCAGAATACAAACCCTCTATATTGAAGCTGGGTAACTGGCTAATACCTAGTTAGAATGCATGGATAAATGATTGTACTCATTGCCATAGCACCCTAGAATCAGAGAGGGTGCAGCAGGGGCCTTTGTCTCTAACAACCACAATTGACCACTCCTTTGATTTTGTGTTGGCCTCTCTCTGAATTTTCTATGGCACATCCCTCGATACAGGTCACTTCTTAAGTGCAGTACCTTTTTGGCCTAACAAAATTCCAGCTGTATATCCCAATAAATACCCAATCATTTTTCTTTTCTTGGGCTACACTGAAGTTCTCTGTTGTTTGCCTTTACTCCTGGGCCCTGCAATGTTCATCTATGTTGCTTCTTCTCAGCAGATTTCCCCACTGCCTACCTTTCTTGGGGACTCTGGAAGTTTGCCTCAGGGATTTCCTTATAGGCCTTTCCTCAGGGCCTTCTCTTGGAGCTTGACCAGTAGGTTCTCTCCAGCTTGTCTTCACCGAGGCCTTCCCAGAGCAAGGGAAGGCCTCTGGTTTCTTCCTTCCAGGTCTTCTCCTTCACTTCTATTCCATCTCTGTACAGTTCTTCCTGACCCTTCTACAGCTGGGATTGCTATTACTAATTGTTGCTGTTACTAATTGTAACTGAATCTGTATTGTGATTGACGGGTGAAAACACATGAAAAACCAGGCAGCCCTTGACAGTAGTCAAGTCACATTTCACACAAGCAATTGCAAGTTCTGGATGAAATGTTTTGTTGTTGGGAATCTGTTGGTATGCATGTACTGATAATCTAAACATTGTATTTTTTATATTTTCATTTTTGTATACGCAATAAAATCCTATATTTAAATAGAACTTGAAAATGTGTATAGATCTTTTGACCTTCAAGGAGCTTTGCACACATTTGCTAATGCTTAAAATATCCTTCTGAGGCAAAATATAAAATCTCCAGGTTACAGGTAAACTGAGGCAGGGAAATTATTTGTCCAAAGCCACAACTTACTTTTTTATGATTAGGAATTAGGATTAGACTGTCTCTGTCTGCACTGGAAACTCTAGACCTGAAAAGCAAATGAAAAACATCATAAGCACATTTTGAATTGGAAAAGATTAAAAACAGACACGAATCATTTTGGAATGAACATCACTGTCCAGTACTTTCAAATCAATGAAATTATTCATACAATTCATTTCTACACATTTCCTCATTTAAAACCTCATGAAATCAACAGGAATCTTTTAAATAACACAAATGGATTTAAGATTAAAGCTTGAAAGTTGGGAAAAAATCCAGCCCTCAGGCTGCATCTAGACTGGCATGATTTTGCGCAAAAGTGACCGCTTTTGCACAAAATCTTGCTGCCCGTCTACACTGGCCGCGAGTATTCGAGCAAGAACACTGACTTTGTAATGTACAAAATCAGTGATTCTTGCACAAATCTCCGACACTCCCACTCAGGGATAAGCCCTCTTGCCCAAGCATTCTTGTGCAAGAGGGCCAGTGTAGACAACCATGTTAATTTCCGTTAAAAGCATTTGCACAAAATCATGCCAGTGTACACGCAGCCTCAGTGTTTTTCATTAAGGGTGTGTCTAGACTACAGGGTTTTTTTTTGAAAAAAGTGGCCTTTTTTCAAAAAAATTCTCCTGCATCTAGACTGCTGCCACGTTCTTTCGAAATTAAATTGAAAGATCACGGCAGTTTTTTTGACCAAAGAAAACCTCATTTTACGAGGAATAACACCTTTTTTCAAAAGTGCTCATTTGAAAAAAGGTGCTATGTAATGCAAACTGTGCTTTTTTGAAAGAAAAAAACAGCTTGCTTTTTTGAAAGTCCTGTTTGTAGTATAGATGCTCAAAAAAGGCATGTGGTCTAGACAAACCCTTAGTGCCAAAAATATCAATGATGATACATTTCTTTCCAGATTTTCTTTGAAAGCCTCCAGAAGTCCTCAGGTGGGTAAACAACAACTATAAGGAAACTGCGTATATAGCAATTCCTGTGGTACAACTTGTTGACTCTTAGTCCATGAACTGATTTTGTGGGGTGTAAGGCTAAGGGTAAATTTTTGGACAAGCATGTTTAATGGATAAAAGTTTCAGAGGGGTAGTTATGTTAGTCTCTAACGTGTTGCAGGACTATTCGTTGTTTTGAAAGTTTTTTCAATTACAGACTAAAAAAAATATAGTTGGTATCATGAGCTTTTGTGGGCACAACCCACTTCTTCAGATGAAAGATGTTTTATGGAAGTTATGAAAGCTGTAACAGCAAGCAGTACGCAGTTAATTGGGTTATTAGGCTAAAAGTTGGTAGGCCCAAGAGATACCTACTGCCAAATTTGCAAGGAGGATAACTTGAGTGGCAGAGCTTTAGCAATCTGATTGCTATGCAGTAAATAGGCCTGTAAAGGGTTCTGCCCTTCGTGAGGGTGCCCTTTGGTGGCTGAGGGGAGTCTTTCAGTCTCTACTTGCCTGTCTGTGATTAAGGCAGCATCCACTAAGTGGTCTGAGGCCAGGCCTCTTATTTTACCTCCTGGGTGTGGTTTGCAGGAGGAGTTATGGGGGACCCAGGCCCACCCACTCCTCTGGGTCCTGGCCCAGGGACCCTATAAGTAGCAGTTACCTGCTGAGTTTCAAAGTAATTAGCTGCTGTCATGTCCTTGGGACACTTCCCCGGGATGCTGTTCTGTCTAGCCCTTCTCTGGTACCTTGTGGTTGAGTTCCCCTTGTCCATGGTTCTGCAAGGTTGCCTTTGGCTTCTTGGCTACCTTCAGCCACAGGACCTGGCTTGGACCAGGTACAATGCCCAGCACCCACTCAGAGCTGTCCAGAGTGATGGTGTTCCCCAGTCAGTACAGAGGTTTGCCTGATTGGCTGCAGCAGAGGCTGCCCCTCTTTTCTTCTCAGAGGACCTCTCTACTGCTCCAGTTGCTGGCCAGGGTGCTGAAAGGTCCCCAGCAGTGATGTCAGGCCTTGTCCACCCCATCTCACGGCTGTTAAACTGCATTTATGTACAAGAATTATAAGAAACATGTCACACAGATAGCATTAATAATTGAGGGATTAGATATGGCCACCCAAAAGGATATCTAAGGATAATAGGCATGTATAAATTTTATCATGATAATGGAGGTTGTTCAAACATGCTTAGATATCCAATAGGCTAAATGGAACTGGGGTATAAAAAGCTGTTAGCTTCCCCATTTTGGGGTTTGTCATTTCCTCTAGATGACTTAAAATGAATGACCGTTGGACTCTACTTATTTTATACAGACTATTGAACAGAATTAGAAGGAAAGGTGTATGCAGTGCAAGGGTATGTTTACATAGCAAAGTTATTTTGGGATACCAGAGGTCTTTTGAATGTGTTCTCTATATTTTGAAATAGAGGACACGTTATTTCTCTATACCTGTAAACCTCATTATACGAGGAGTAAGGGATGGCTCAAAACAGCGCTATATTTTGAAATGTGGCACTGTGTAGACAGCACCAAATGATGAAATAAGCTATTTTGAAATAGATTCGAGTTTAGGGTGCTATATAGACACACCCTAAAAGTCTAAGTACGAACAATGCAGAAAACCACGTATGTACTAATCTTAGGCATATTGATTTTTCTATTATTTCAGTTACATTTGTCTATATTAAGTAAACTAATAAAGTTTCTGTGTATTCCCCCATCAAATTTCATTTTCTTAAATCTAAGTAGCCATCTGAGAAAGAACGTGTTATCTGTTACAAGTGTATGTTGAACCCCAATAAATAATATAATTATTTAGGCTACAAATTTATCCAGAAGAGCTACCTTAATTATGTATATCTCAACTAAGATTCACATACTTTCCAACTGCTGACACCTAACCAATAGAGAGTGATGGCTACATGCTCAACTGCTTATATTAACTGTGAAAATCACAGCCATTGGGCCTGATATGCACATGTGCATAACTATGCCAATGTACACCATGTGAGGAGCTGGCCCATTGTACTTTTAGATATATATGTATTTATGGACGTTTATCTATTGCGGTTATTAAAAAGATTCCCTCAGACTTTAGTGGCCTCTCAATCAACTACATGAAAATAAAGTAAACCTATGAGACGGCATGTCAGGGAGCCCCTGACCCTGCACCCCCAGCCGCAGCTAGATGTGACTCATCCAGCCAGTAGAGTAGAAGGTTTTATTGCTTCTCAGAGATACAGCGTAGTATAAGAGCGATGTTAGCTCAGGAGACAGGGCAGACAACCTCGGGGGGAGAGGAGGAGGGGCTTCACCCCCTTCCTTAGTCTAAAACATCCCCACTCCTCCTAGCCCAGTGGAGACCCACTCACCCTCCCAGCAACTGGTCCCTTAGCCCCCAGGCAGCTCCGCCTCCTTCATTGTCCTGCTCTCAGACCCAAAGTATAGCTGACGTCACCTGGTCCCCAGGAGGTGAGACACTGACTTACTTCCACAATGAGTCATGCCTGGCCTCTTCCCTGCTCATTAAGAGAGAGCTGCAGGGGGGAGAGGGGACTGAGGTACAGACACACACACACACACACACACACACACACACACACACACACACAATACACAGCAGTGACTATAACAACACCCCCACTACATCACAACCTAAACCTCTCAAATGTTCAGCCCACTGCCATAACCCTGGAAAAAGTGCTATGACAGACTTACTATGTTCTTTCCTCCAACAGTCTTAGAAATACTATTTAGCTCCCCATCCCAAGAATGATAGCACAGCTTAGTGGGCATCTGGTGAAAAGGGACAATCCTTAGTGACTAGATCATCTTTAACTTACATCCACATCAAAAGCAATTTATGGGACACATCCAGCCCACTTAATTAGCATGATTAACACAGGTCCTACATTTGACAAGTACTTCTTCTGCTGTTATATATATATATATATATATATATATGGCAGTCCCCAGGTTACGTACAAGATAGGGACTGTAGGTTTGTTCTTCAGTTGAATTTGTATGTAAGTCGGAACTGGTGTCCAGATTCAGCCGCTGCTGAAACTGACCAGCGGCTAACTACAGGAAGCCAGAGGCAGAGTTGCTCTGCCCTGGGCTTCCTGGAATCAGCCACTGATCAGTTTCAACAGCGGCTGAATTTGGACGCCTGGGACAGAGCAGCTGGGGTGCTGCCGGGTAGGTCCCCGCAGAGCCGCACCTCAGCGCTGCGGGGACCAACCCGGCAGCACCCCAGCTGCTCTACCCCAGGTGTCCCCAAGTCAGCCGCTGCTGAAACTGATCAGCGGCTGATTCCAGGAAGCCCGGGGCAGAGCAACTCTGTTCAGTTTCAGCAGCGGCTGACTTGGGGACGCCTGGGGCAGAGCAGCTGGGGTGCTGTCGGGTTGGTCCAGTAGCACCGAGGAGCGGCGCTGCGGGACCAACCCGGCAGCGCCCCAGCTGCTCTACCCCAGGTGTCGTCGGCGAAAAAAGCCTGGTCTGCTGGGGGGGCGCACTAGCTGCGCCCCCCCCAGCAGACCAGGGAGACGTGGGTGGCGGGACCGCCGAGACGCGCCGCGGTCCTGCCGCTGGCGTCCTCTGCGGCTTTCCTCCGCATCTCCCTGGTCTGCTGAGGGGGCGCTCCTCTCCCCAGCAGACCAGGGAGACGCGGAGCAGCTTTTCTCGCCCCGGAGGACATGGGCGGCGGGACCGTGGTGCATCTGGGCGTCCCGCCGCTCACGTCCTCCGGGGCGAGAAAAGCCCCATTCGTAACTGCGGATCCTACATAAGTCGGATCCACGTAACTCGGGGACTGCCTGTATGTATATATATATATATATATATATATATATATATATATATATATCTTGGCTTCTGTTATTTCCACATCAACTCATTTGATGAAGTGGGTTTTGCTGACAAAAGGTCATGATGCTATGTATTTTGGTTAGTCTCTTAGGGTGTGTCTACACTGCAAAATTATTTCGGAATAACGGTCATTATTCTGCAATAACTATGCAAGCATCTACAGAGCAATAGCGTTATTTCAAATTAATTTTTAAATAATGGAAGGCTTATTCTGATTTCTACAAACCTCATTCTATGAAGAATAATGCCTATTCTTAAATAGATATTTCGGAGTAGGGGCTGTGTTGATGCTCCACTTCTGCTATTTTGAAATAGCCCTCACCAAGACTATTCTAACTTATTCCTCCTTAGTACCTCCTGGGGCTCTAAATCGAAACAGCACATCTACATTAGGAAAGCCTGCCTCAGACTAATTTTGAGGCTTCCCTGGTTAGACATGCTATTTTGAAATAAGATATTCTGGGAAAACTATTCTGGAATAGTTTATTTCGAAATAAGCGTGCAGTGTAGATGTACCCTAAGGTGTCACAGGACCACTTTTTAAAGTTACAGACTAACACGGTTACTCAACTGAGTCTTCCTGCTGACAGTACTTTTTGGAGATTAATATGCCTCATCCTTTATGTTGTTTTTGTTCTAGTTTGTTTCCAAGGATTTATATTAGTTACTTGCCTCCTATCCGCCTCCTCCCCCCCCTTCAGTAGTGTGTAAGAGAGACACATGCAATATGAAAAGCCAGAGATTACCCAAACTAAACTTTGAGGTAGAAGGGCCTTTTCCCTTTTTTGGGGGACAGTTTTTATTTTGGCTGCAGAGAAATGAATGATAGGTGTTTCAAAACACTGAAGGATGATGAATCTTAATGGAGAATCATTTGTATATATTTTACATGATATATCTGGGGGGTTTTCTCCATGTTCATATATTGAGGTTGTAGGCAGGCTTGATGGCTGTGCACCAGCTTTTAGAAAGCTGTAAGAGCCACAGTTAGTTGGTGATTAAAAAACTGTTAATCCCAAAGTTCTTTACAAAAGATGAAAAAATTAAAGCGACACTCAGAGAGTTCTTTTAATAGTGTTCCATCCTGGACCTGGCAAGGGTTGATTTAGAGTTAGCAGGCTCCCAAACAAAGATATGTGGGAGTTTTTTCCATCAAGTAATACACAATATATGCCTTAAAGAAGCAATCTGCCTATAAAATCTATAGGAGAGAAGTACTGTACATGGGATGTCTTTAAATGGAAATATTATCAAATATGTCTGACTGTAATTTTCATATGAATCATTACATTCTTACCCCTGACTATGAACCAAAAAGGGTCCCTCCTGTGTTGTGACCAGGACTTTCCTTGGCAGCTCTGCATACGTATGACAAATCTCAGCCACATTACCCTCGCCATAGACTTTAGTGCTCCCTTTTACCTGCTTGTGAATTTTTATGTTCTCTGATACCTCCCCAATCTCCAACGCACACATACTTGCAAAGTGCTTGAGAAAAAAATGACGGGCAGAGAACATAAACAGGAGAGCTTAAGTTGTCAGGGAAGAAGGAAACAAGCCAGACAATAACTAGAGCTGAAAATGCAATTTGTAGCACCATGGCAGGGAAGGCTTCAGAATGTGGAGAGCCAATAGAAACAGCATAGGCTGGAAGCCAACAGTGTATGTGGGATTGTGCTGCATGAAGGTAATTAAGTCCAAGGCCATACCACAACAACAAAGTAAAAGCATTCAGACTACTAGATGATAGACAGCTCTTAAATCTCCTCTCACTTACCCCAGTGAAATGCTATTGACTTCAATGAATTTAATCCAAATTTATATTGGTGAAAATGAGAGAAGAATGAGGCCTCTGGTTCTTGAGGTGTTTGCAGCAGGAGAGGTTGTAAAATGCATCAGCTTAACCTTGAGTAATGCTTGCAGAAGAATCTGAATTAGACTTGACAGCAAGGTTTAGTATTGTAAATCCTCTCTCGTTGCCATTTTATGGAGCTTTTTTTGTTGTTGTTGTTTTCACTCTGCCTAGAGGTACTATATGTACTTTGAAGTAGAAATTCACCTGCAGAAGCCATATAAGAGAAGGTCAAAGGATTAGATTTTTGGTAAAGTTTGAAAATGGAAATGTTGTCAAATGTTTGAATGTAATTTCCATAGGAGCCATCACATTTGTGCTATACAGTATGTAAATGAGAATGGATTTTCTCACTTGACAGCATTCATTAATATCTAGACAACTGCACAATAGTAAAAAACAATATTCCTGGCTATTTATGCACCCACATAGGCCTGCTGTCTTTTAAAATCATGCATATGCTGGAAGGCGTATTAATGAAAGGGAAGGTGCAATATAGTGAAAGCAACTACATTCTACACACACAGTCATTTCTCATGAATCAGATATCAGTTAAATCTATTTGTTTCTTCTCTTAAAGCAACTGAACCAAATTCATGATGGACTAGACTTCAATAACATCATAGCAGGAATGAATCTTTCTTCTTTTTTCTGGTTTACAAGATTAATTGCTCTGAGCAGCTTCTACAATGCTGATCTTGGACAGTGCATGGCTGACCTTCTTTGGGTCTTAATCTAAATAGGATTTATTTGTATTGTGTAGCTGGAAGAGGTGCTACATGTCTGATTCTCCATTGCCATGTATCTTGTTTAGTTTGTGTAGTGTAGACCAGGCCTCAGTAAATGACCAAGGGGCCCTGGACTGGAACCCAATATTAAGATTCTCTCAAGGTCTACTTCAAAGAGGGCCTAGCTGGCAATTACCAATCTTTCTTATGCTTATATCTAGTTTTTTGGTGAAAATAAGTCTTCCAAAGGAGACATGGGGAGATAAATCTAGAGATTAAGAGCCAGATTCTTACATACTCAAAACCCGACTTGGGTTCACATTTTCAAATAAGCTCCATATCCAAGAGCGTCTACTAAGAACACTTTAAATCTATGAAAATCCAACAATTTGTTTAGGTTGCTGGATGCTGAGCTCTTTTGAAAAGAGCACTGCAAGAATTTTACTTCCTTTAAAAAATAAGCAATCAAAAACTAGATGTGTGTTCATGAAGTGTATTGGTGGGAAAAATTAATATATCCAGTCAGCATCTTCCACATAATATTGCTTAGTTTGATTTTGAAACTAACTTAATTCCTAAACAATGAAATTAAGTTCAAATTTGAAGCTGTTGACTGCTTGTTTTATTTCAAAAGAATTTTAATTAAAATGGTCTTACATTACTTTCCTTATATGAGGCATGCAACACTTACTTTACACGTCTAATGTAATTGAAAAAAGGAAAGTGCTGGGTGATATAGGCAGACCTCTATAGTAACATTTAATAAATGTTTTCATAAAACTCTAATTCTTGAAATTTTCAAATATTCCTGTACACAAACCCAATTTTTCCAGTGGTGATTCAATTTGTTAAGAACTCCAAGCAATATTTTTTAAGCCAGTATTAAGCTTTTGCTATTTTGTTTGTACAGCACATAGTGCCATAGAGTTTTGGTCCATGAGAGATGCAGCAAGGTGCACAAAAATATAAATAAGTATTAACAGTAGAGATAGAAATAGCCACAAAACCTAGGCTATCATACATGGTATCACTTTTATAAAGATATAGATTTTAAAGCATGAATGCCAAAAGTTCAACATATATTGCAGATTTGGAAGAAAAGAGGAGTAGAGTAGGATGGTGACTATTATGAAAATATAGGTGATTTCTCACCCTATTTTTTCATGGAAACTCAATCATTAAAAAAAATCTATTAATTCTAATAATTTGTATGCTCCTTATTCTAATACAGATTAATGAAAAATCTAAAACTTCTGTACTGTACATATATAAATATGTAAGACCTTGTCATGACAAAATTGAGACACTGTATATTTTATGCTCTATGTGGGGAGTGTTCTGTTGTTTAAGAGAACTTTTTCCTTAAAGAAGATGCCCATATACCCTTGGATAGTATATTTGAACATTATATATATTTCATGTTTCACTTCAGAGTTAAAAATTATGACCTTCTTAACATTCAACCACTTCCTGCTTCCATTAGCTTGAGCACTAATCATAAGCCATTTGTTTGTGATTAAAGCTCTTAATAAGCTTAGTTAGAGATTCCAATTGAGCCAGTTCTTAAGAACTGAAATGTTACTGTTCATATCCAGCTCAGAGTCTAATGAGGTCACAGTTCAGTTCCTACTGGACAACAGCTCTCATTAAAAAAAGAGTATTCATAATTCAATTTAATTGGCTAATATGGTTCATGCTGTTAGCTCATAACCTACCACTATGATCCAGCTGTTAAATGTAATTTTGACACTATCGCTCACTTAGTGTTTTGTACATTTTCATACCATGATACTTATTCATATAAAATATTGGTCAGAAGAAATGCTTATCTATCTTGTATAATTTAGAGTGTATTTTCTTTTAACTTAAAAGACAATGGACAAGAAACATGGGAACACATGACTAAGTAAGAATTAAATCTTTTCCTATTGCTTTAGGATGTTCTCATCAGTTTCCCTTAATTCCCTCTAATTTTTTATGTCCATGTACAGAATGAATTTAGTTGTGTGTACCAATATGGAGATGATGTATCTAAAAGCTTATCAGAGGTCGCTTTCATTTTGTTCTCAACTTTAGTGACTCATACCAGAAATCTCAGTAGATGAGACTTTCATAGGAGATTTGCAGTACTTTCAGAATTCAGTCAGATAGGAAATACCAAAACAGTTTCTCTTTTCACGTTATGTCATTTCCATTTCTGAATATGAGGACGTGTGAAATATTGGTAAAGTTATTCTGAAAACTGTAAACATCAAGAGACGGATCCTCAACAGGTGTTAATTGGCATAGGTCCTTTGAAGTAAATGAATTTATGTTGATTACATCTTCTGGACAGAGACAGTGTTAGGGATAAGGAGACTAAGCAATTGCATAAGGCCCCAACCAGCTCAAGACAGCCTTCTGTTAATTATTCAAATGTGTTGGGGAGGCCCCAAAAATATACCTGCTTAGGGCCCCCAGAGGGCTAGCACCACCACTACAGCTGAGAATCTGGCCCAAAGTTTTTTATAGCATATGTATGGTTACCCAAATTGGGATCTAAAAGAACTGAAACTATAAAGCAGTTTGCCATTAGCCAACCACACCTCCCTGCGATGGACCTTCCCCCCCACCCCACCTCCGACGTTTTATGAAATGGTTTTACGGGCACAAATATACATAACTTAAAGATGCTTTGGACAAATTGCATCATACAACCTATCAATCTTCGACTATGTGTAGACCACATTGAAGATTCGAAAGAGGATATGCAAATTCCATGGGAATTTGCATATCTTCTTCCGAGCTCTGCTTTTGAAAGTGAAAATAGTCTAGACACATTTTTTTCGGCAATTCCACCCTTTTTCGAAAAGCTGCTCTTCCTCAAAAAATGAGCTTTACCCGGCTTTTAAAAAAAGGAGGGGTTGCCGAAAAATGCATCTAGACTATTTTCACTTTCAAAAGCTCTGCTTTCGAAAGTAAGTTTGGAAGAAGATATGCAAATTCCTGTGGATCTGCTTAACTTATTTTGATGTATGTATCATTCTTGTGTGTAATATTAGACATATGGAGAATTGAATGTTTTGTGGTTTTAAATGTGCAAAGGAGAGCCATCAAGTCTGTTTCCAATGCTGGGATGCCTCAATGTCTGGACAAATCGTATATAAATAGTCTTTTGTCCTTAAGTCTTAGCAGTGGTTGGTCTTAGGAAATCACGTGTTCCCTAACTGGGGGTATGTCTACACTACAGTGCTACAGCCTGGTCCTGGGAAGAGGGGGAGGGCTGGGGGGCATCAGGTGGCTGGCTCGAGCCATGCCAGGTGCAGGGTCTGCTAGCTGGGTGCTGGCAGGCTTGCACCTGGCACGGGCACCCAAGGGGTCCAAGAGGGGGGCAATAGGGTTTCCCTGGTGTTGGCCAGAGCGGCCACCAGGGAAACCTGGGGAGGGCTAGCCTCCCACTAGTTCGAATTAAGGGGCTACACACCCCTTAATTCGAACTAGTAAGTTCGAACTAGGCTTAGTCCTCGTGGAATGAGGTTTACCTAGTTCAAACGAAGCGCTCTGCTAGTTCGAATTAAGTTCGAACTAGCGGAGCGCTAGTGTAGCGCCTATCAAAGTTAATTCGAACTAACGTTGAACGAACTGCCGATGCTTTGGGCTCCAGCCCCACTGGGGAGGGTGGAAAGAGCTGTTGGCGCTTGGAGGTACTTGGGGTTCCGTCCCCAGAGTAGGGAGGGGAAGGAGCGACCGGCGCTTGGGAGTGCTTGGGGCTCCAGCCCAAGAGTGGTTGGGGGGGAGGCGCTACCAGTGCTTGGGGCTTCCATGGCTGAAGCTCTGAGTGCTGGTGGTTCCTCCCGGCCCTCTGCTGCAGGGGAAATATGGCACAGTGTGCCCTTGGTTTTTTTTGTTTTTTTTTTAAAGTAGGGATGCTGAGTACAGACTTTAAATACAGCACTGTCCCAGTAAAAACAGGATGGATGGTCATTGCAGCAACTTAGGCCAGGTGAGAAGTACCTGTACCTGGCTGCTGCAGCTGAAGTGGGCACAGCTGTGGAGGTGTGCCCGTTCCCCAGCAGGGGGACATTACAGATAGACACACAGGCAGACAGATACACAAGCAGACAAATGCTCTCAAATATATAGTATATAGCAATCTCTTTCTCCACCCCAATGGGATTGTGGCTGTTCCAGTCCCCATCTCTGACCCTTTGCTACCTCCTATGGTCATTACACATAGTATAATGCTAGCAGACCCCCACTTCCCATTTTATAAGAAACAATCACATTCCAGGCACATCCCATTGTCCTAGAACAACCAACTCTTACCTTGCTTCAAGTTATGATCAGGGGAACTGCATATCAAATTTAGTGGTCCTAGCTCTTACTGCTTAAGAGCAATTCTTGAACAGACTCACACTCTCAAATTTATAGTAGATACTCTACTGTACTAGTTAAAAACAAGTAATCCTATAGCACCTTAGACTAACATGACTACCTTTCTGTTCTAGTTTAGCAAACAGAAAGCATATAAAGAGTTAGTACAATACAGTTGGTTAACAACTATATATTTCCAAAGTAACATTTAGTAAAGCATACCCAATAGCAGAGCTATCTCTCATAGCAGTAGTGCTGTGTATCACTGAAGATCTTCCAAATCAGTCAATGCCATTCCAGAGGTAATATGAAACGGTATGAGTTTCTGCATTCTGTGTAAATTCCTAGGTATAAACCATTTTCAGACAGTACCAATCACAGCAATTGTGGTGATTGGAGACTTAGCACCCAACTCTAGCATCTATGTAAGAGAATTTCTTAAATATGTATACACAGTCTATAGAGGAGTGTGTGAGTAAACACTATTAGCACTGCCTCATATATAATGTGTGAGATGAAGTTACTTGTAACGATATCAATAGCTATTACAATGGAGGCTGGTTGGGTTTTTGATCTGCTGTTCAGATCTGCAGTTGAATTTCTGGCAAAGGCTGTGGAAAACACAGGGGGTTCAACAGCTTCTGTGGGCCCCCAGAAGAGTGTGTGGGGGAGGGTTTGGCTCCATGCTCCTGGAAGGTGCAGGACCTCTGGCAGAAGAGGCAGGGCCAGGGACAGCCAGCTCTCAGCATTACCCAGACCACAATGCAGTCCCGTGTCCTCAGCCCTCAGATCTGCTTGGAGTGTGCAGAGCCTTGCTCCAGTGGAGATTCAAAGGGCCCAGGCCTCTGGTCACCACCACTGCCATCACAGAAGGAGCCCTGGGCCAATTTGAATCACCAAGCCCTGGGGCAACTGCTTTCATTGCCCTCCCACCCTCCACTGCCCACCTGAGACAACATATTTTATATTGTCAAAGCTCCATTGCAATAGGTGACCAGTGGAAGGAAACCAGATACATGTGTTTTCCGTGCTGAGAAAGATAGACATACAGGAATGGAATAGTGACTTAGCAACTACTCTTCCAACATGTAGAAGAGAAATTAACTAGCAGGAAGTATAATAGTAGGAAGCTTTTGGTGTCAAAAATGCTTTATTGGATGGATGGATGGATGGATGGATGGATGGATGGATGGATGCTTTCCAAATTTTACTCATTCCCATAGACTCC
Source organism: Pelodiscus sinensis (assembly GCF_052426305.1). Taxonomy (NCBI): domain Eukaryota; kingdom Metazoa; phylum Chordata; order Testudines; family Trionychidae; genus Pelodiscus; species Pelodiscus sinensis. Next base: position 25,207,752 of record NC_143057.1, on the reverse strand, counting down.
TAATTCCCATTTTCAAAAGTATCTAAATTACTACTCTAGCTGTCTTACCCATTACAAAGATAGCTTCCCCAATTATCACCTCTAATACCATTAGCTCACAGACATTTACCTTCTCCCCCCCCCCCCCCCCCCCGCTGCCGCATCCCCCTCCTGTTCTGAAATGTGATTTGTCCTTTTCATATGTGTTCATTTTTTTAATTGTATCCTTTGGTATATATGGTTGTGACTATTTTCTTCCACTATTTGATCTGAGGAAGTGGGTCTGGCCCATGAAAGCTCATAGTCTAATAAACCATCTTGTTAGTCTTTAAAGTGCTACATAGTCCTGTATTTTGTTCTAAATTACTTAGGAGCTGAAGAACTACTGTCGTTCGTAGGAATCTGTCTCATTGACTTTAAATTTCTTAGTTGCTTTTGAAAATGTTACCCATTACAAATGATACAATCAGGCCCCACTACCTGACTGAGGGCTCTCGGTGCAATTAAAATGCAAATATTAAAGACTGAAATAATAGTTTTATTCTTTACAAACATGTTCGAAAAAAATGTGTTACAAATTCTAAATGGTTTATTCTCACTTTTATCACTATGTTAAAAGAAAAATATAGGAAAACAAATATCCTTCAAATTATTTCCATTCTGTGGTATCCCTATGTACAAACTTCTATTTAGACAAGCTGAGTAGTAATTCTGAAGGTGATTTTGATAAAAGCTTATGAAAGCTACATATATTACTAATATCAAACACAAGACCCAAACACTTTCAGTACCATAAAAAAACCCAGAGACTCACCAGGTAGTAAAAAGTTAGTAATTGTTTATACTGTTATAATTTGTTGCATTTTATTGCTGCTTTATGTTCCAGCTCAGACAGTGCTAAAAAGGTTAAAGTTGGTGGGTTTTTTTTTTTTGGGGGGGGGGGGGGAGAGTTCAGCATGGGTTATTTTCTTGAAGCTTACTATCTGGATTTTGGACACAAATTGAACAGTAAGAATAAATCAGAGAGCTCTATCTTTGAAATATACACACATTAATTTTAAACAGATTTAGGATATTTTGTCATTAGAATGTGGTGTGTGCTTATACTTTCTTAAAATTATGTAATGAATTAGTTTCAGTTTACCAGATCCTTTTCTGTTTCCAGATGGAAGGCAATCAGTAGTTTCTGAAGATAAGGCCCCTTTTAAAGGGCTAAGGAAAGGCCCCAAAATTTGAGGCACCAAGAGTTACTAGGTCCTTCTTAAAATGGAGGTCCTTAATTATAGATCTGTTGCACTCATGAAAGAGTTTAAAAAAAACCTGTCTTCAGTCTATCCAAAAGGAGACAGGAATATGTTTGTATCTGTGTTAATACCATTTACCTCACGTCTAATGATTTTGTCAAAGATATCTGTGAGTTTGAGGTGGGCAACGGAGATCATTCTCTGATTTAAATATGTGCCTCTGTTTTCTAAGGAAGGGTGTGCCTATACTGCACCATAGCTCGAAATAAGATTCTCAATTTGAGCTATGCAAATTGCGTATCTTAGCTTATATCATAATTGGGCGCTAACTACACAAAACTAAATTTTGAAATAACCCGCTATTCCAAAACCACCCTTAAACCTCATGGAAAGAGGTTTACAAGAATGTCAGAATAGCAAGCCCATTATATTCCAAAATAATGGGCTTGCTGTGAAGACATGGGGTAGCTATTTCAGGTTACTCCGGTATCCTGAAATAGCATTGCAGTGTAGACTTAGACTATGAAGAGGGTCTTCTGAGAAGGTCAGATAGTGGGGGAGAGAAATAAATTTCCAGCTTGAGGTGAATGGTGCTATGGCTTCAGCAACTCAGAGTATGTCTACACTACCCCCCTAGTTCGAACTAGGGGGGGTAATGTAGTCATACGGAGTTGCAAATGAAGCCCGGGATTTGAATTTCCCGGGCTTCATTTGCATAAAGCCGGCCGGCGCCATTTTTAAATGCCGGCTAGGTCGGACCCCGTGCCGCGCGGCTACACGCGGCATGGGGTCCGACCTAGCCGGCATTTAAAAATGGCGCCGGCCGGCTTTATGCAAATGAAGCCCGGGAAATTCAAATCCTGGGCTTCATTTGCAACTCCGTATGACTACATTACCCCCCCTAGTTCGAACTTGGGGAGTAGTGTAGACATACCCTTACAGACTATAGAATATACAGAGTTACCATCTGTTCTACTGATCTTATGAAGAATAGGCTATGATTAGTTTTCATATCACTTCAGCCAGCAGTTTTCACACTTTTTCTACATTGAGACTTCCTATTACATATATAAATAATCTTGAATTTGGAGGAGCTTCCATTATATGTTTGTATTCTATCCCTGTAATCCATCTTTAACCCCCTAAAAAGATATATGTCTATGTATGAAGGAGTGGGGCACATGCCAACAGCACATCCTGATTCTCTTCTTTTGTCCAACTTGTGCCTTTTGAGAGCTCCTGTAGGAGAAGAGGGACATTACTGTTAAAATCGCTAACACTTTCTGCTCCTTTCTATAACCAGTTCTCCTGCTCTCCTTTCCGGTGAAGAGTAAATGACAACCATGGCATACCATAAGGCCTTGCAAATACACCAGGGCTACATCTACACTGGCATGATTTTCCGGAAATGTTTTTAACGGAAAAGTTTTCCATTAAAAGCATTTTTGGAAAAGCGTGTCTAGATTGGCAGGACGCTTTTCCACAAAATCACTTGCCAGTGTAGGCAGAGCCCTGCAGCTTTATGAGAAGGAAAAAACATTTAATCTCAACAGCTGATTCAAGACTGAAGGATCAGTTTCCTTTCTCTCTTTTTGGAAAAAAGAAGACCAGTTTATGTGGCCCAAGGGGAAGAATAACACTTCCAACAGCCTCCTTCTCACAATAAATGCTCAGAGCTCATTGGATAGAGCAAAATATCTGTTTGTTACACAATAAGAGGAGCTAGTGATGGAGGATTCTGGAGTGAAATAGGGAGACTTTACCACGAGGAGTACTCTACAAATAGGTCAGTGAAACAAGATACAAGTTTCTCATCAAAGAGCCTTCGTGGGTATTACTGCAGATAGGGTTGCTAACTAAGCCCAAATATCAATGCCCAGACTCCTGCGATGCTCCTTCCTTGAGGCCCCACCACTCTGCTTATTCTCCGAGGTCACATCCCTGCCTACTCACTCCATGCCCCCTGCCATCATGGCTCTCTCCCCTGCACCCTCACTCATTTTCAGAACTAAGACTGTGTTATGGGGTGCAGTAGGGACAGGGGCTGAGGGCTGTGGGAAAGGACTCAGGGCTGGGGCAGGGATTTGGGTTCATGAGAAAGGTGCTGCTTTCAGTAGAAGGCTCAGGGCTGGAAGTCAGGGTTGGGCTCCAACCAGACAGCACTTATCTTTGGCAGCTCTGAATCTCTGGTTGGTGGCACAGTAAGGTAGGCTTTCTGCCTTTACTGGCCCCATACGGCTCCTGGAAGCAAACAACATGCCCCTACCATTCCTAGACAGAGGAGCAGGGTGCAGGGAGCTGTGGAATGATCACTTGGAATATTTGAGCAGTGTGTGGAGTCCCCTGTTCTCCACCAACCTAGGTGCCATAGGCAGTGATGTGTCAACCAATCCCAGGAGTGGTGCAGGGCCTTGGTATACAGGAAACTTGTTTTAGTTCCACTGCACTACAGGCAGTCCCCGGGTTACATACAGGATAGGGACTATAGGTTTGTTCTTAAGTTGAATTTGTATGTAACTCAGAACTGGCTCCAGATTCAGCCGCTGCTGCTGAAACTGACCAGGGGCTGACTACAGGAAGCCCAAGGCAGAGTTGCTCCGGCCCCAGCTTCCTGGAATCAGCCACTGATCAGTTTCAACAGTGGCTGAATCTGGAGCCTGGGACAGAACAGCTGGGGCGCTGCCGGGACCAACCCGGCAGCACCCCAGCTGCTCTACCCCAGGCGTCCACAACATAAGCCTGGTCTGCTGGGAGGGGGCGGGCGCACTAGCCGCCCCCCCCCCCCCCAGCAGACGAGGGAGATCCGGAACAAAGCCGCGGAGGCGGCGGGGTCCTGCACCTCCAAGGCTTTGCTCCGGAGCAAAGCCTTGGAGGTGCGGGACCCCGCCGCCTCCAAGGCTTTGCTTGGGGTGTCCCTGGTCTGCTGGGAACCCCCCCAGCAGACCAGGGACACCCGGAGCAGCTTTTCTTGCCCCGGAGGACGCGGTGGCGGGACCACTGCACGTCTGGGTGGTCCCGCCGCCCGCAAATTTCTGGGGCGAGAAAAGCCCCGTTCGGAAGTGCAGATCCGACATAAGTCAGATCCGCATAACTTGGGGACTGCCTGTACTGGATTTTTAGCAGCTTATCTCCCAGTATGGTTTCAGTCTGGCTATAGGAGACTCCTGGCGAAACTAGGAAGGTTGGCAACCCTAGCTGCACAACACGGGAAATCAGACTAGGAGAAAAGCAAATTTTCCTCTGGGCATGCATTCCCCAAATAACTGTTTGAATTCCCTGACTGAGATCCTGTATCTGCAAACACTCCTCATCCCATTTTCACTTGATAATGTAAAAAAGAGATTGAATGTCACAAGGTGGGCAGGATTAGTGGTGCATTACTTTTTTCCAATATGTATTTGAAGCATGTATTTTTAAGATTTTATTAAAAATGCCATTGCCTGATTCTACACAACTGATGTTAGTGGGAATTCTACCATTGACTTCTAGGGACACATATGGGCCCACTATTGTGCTCACTGAACTCAATGGCAAGATAGTTGCTGAGTTAAAGATGTAGGATCAAGCCCCTGAAGGCTAGAGGTTTATTTTATATAAAGATGTCTATATCTGTAAAATACAAAGCCAGCTTCTTTTTTGTAAAGAATAACAGTTCGGGATGTATGTGCATATGTCCCCCTCTCTCCACCTCATGTGCTGAGTGCTGAATGCTTTAAGCATATTCTTTTTAATGTTATTTGCCTTAAGCTGCTATTCTTTACAAAAAGAGATTGCTGAATCAGGTTCTTAAAATTTCAGCAAAGCATTTAACTATGTGTTTAAGTGCTTTCCAGAAAGGGGGCCTAAATATACAAGTACCTATTTCTGGAGATATATAAATGTAAAACTCTTGCTTGTCCCTTAATGGTGTGGGTGCAAACCCCTTGCCTGTGTCTAGACTGCATCTCTTTTCCGTAAAAGGGATGCAAATTAGACACATCGCAATTGCAAATGAAGCGGGGATTTAAATCCCCCCCGCTTCATTTACATAAACATGGCTGCCACTTTTTTCCGGCTCAGCGCTTTGCTGGAAAAAAGCCCCAGTCTAGACGCAGATCTTTCGGAAAATAAAGCCTTTTCCGAAAGATCCCTTATTGCTCTTAAAATAAGGGATCTTTTGGAAAAGGCTTTATTTTCCGAAAGATCCACGTCTAGAGTGGCACTTTTTTCTGGCAAAGCTCCGAGCCAGAAAAAAGCGGCAGCCATGTTTATGCAAATGAATCAGGGGGGATTTAAATCCCCGCTTCATTTGCAATTGCGATGTGTCTAATTTGCATCCCTTTTATGGAAAAGGGATGCAGTCTAGACACAGCCCTTGACTATAGAAGATGTAGGGTGCATATTACAGATACATACAATTTTTTTTTATTTTACTATACATATGAAATCAAGAGCAAGCAACCTCTTTTGTAAAGAAGAGTAGTTCCCTGCAAATAATTTTAGAAAAGAAGGAATGTTCTTAAAGCATTCATTCAATACCCAGTTCATTATTATTAATGTTGTTTTATTAAATCTCGCTTGAACATAGTGATTAAGAGTTTTTTAAAAGGTAAAATATACGCTACTTTAAAAAATAAAATAAATGAAATATCTATTGTGCCCCACTTTTGTGGCTAATGAGACCATGCACAGCAGCTCCGTTTTGACATTTTGGAAATGCTGACAGGAAAAAAGAGAAGGCCATAATAGTTCCCATAACCATATAAGTACTGAAAAGCACAGCCACAAAAGTAGGTCACCGAGCTGAGCCAAAGGATATGTTCAGGAGCTTTCTATGCAATCTAGAAATTAGAAGTGAGTATCTGCAAAGGATAATGCAACAGATAAAGCATTTCACGCCATATATTTATATTATGATTTCTCCTACATTGGAATCATTTCTTCATGCTTAAGACTTATTTTCCAAATAGCTGGGAATGTCACACAGTTTATTCTCTCATGCCAGAGAGCTGAAACATTCTTTACAGACTTCATAACATAGTAAGCATAAATATATATATTGTATAAATATATATGACAATTCACCCCGTATTCTTCATAGTGATGTTATTAGGATACTGTCATAGTGTAATTCTGATGTATTTTATGCAAGATGGGTTGTTCAAGGTGTCATTGGAAAAGTTGCAATTTGCTGAATATGATTATCTCATGAGTATGCATGTATCATGTTGTATCTCAAGTTATAAACACTGACTATGTATTTGTACTTCAAATGCAGTTACATGTGAGTAACACCCAGTAGACAAGTAACACCTTCTGGTTGGCAAGGACTTATTCAAGGCAATGAGCCATGAGGGAAAAGAGTAGGCCTGCTCCCACCTGATGAGCCTTCATGAAAACACTCTAGACAGCCTGAAAGTGATGACTGCTATGACTCTACAAAGACATGTGACCAACCCACATGATTCTGGACTCCATTTTGGGAATGTCAGTATTATTCCACACACCGGTCTGCAAACCAGGGTTTGAAATGAAGATTTCCCTCCATATGCTAAAGCTATATAAGGCAGGGAGTGATATCATCTGTTGTTCTTCACTCCCCACACAAGAAGACTCCTGGCAACATGAAAGGAACAAAGACTGAATTGGGGAAAGTGCTAGATCCAGGCTAAAGGCCTTTCTGGACTGTGTGTGAAAGACCTGGAAATTCCAAGCTAAAAAGTCATTTCAGTTTGCCCCTTAAGAATCTGCAGCCTGCTTGTTTCATCAGCCAGGATGTGAATTTGCTAATTCATACCCTATCATTCTAGTATCTTGGGCTTAGTTTGTGTATATTTATATATAATCTGATATGATCTGTTGCTATCACTTATAATCACTTAAACTCTCTTTTGTAGTTAATACATTTGTTTTGCTTTATCTAAACTAGTGAGTTTGGAGTGACGCGTATGGAAAATCATAGCTGCAGGGACAAAGTCCACTGCATATTCCTCTTCACATTGTGGAGAAGAGAGGGAGAACAGACATGGTATATGCTTACACTATACAATTCCCTGTGCAATGCAATATGGGAATTTTGGGTTTATGATCAAGAAGGGGCACAGGTTTGCAGAGCTGAGAATTACCTTGATTATACCCTTTTCAGTGTTGGTTCATGCAGTGGTGACTCAGAAGGTCTGTGTGTAACTGTAATTGGGTGTGTCCTCACCTGTGTGAATGCAGGTAGAAGTGTAGGACTGGGGATGGATACGAAGCTTGTCATAGCATTACAGTGTAAGAGGGAGCCCAGGCTACTGGGTCAGAGGGCTTAGTGGCATCCCAGTCCCACGGGGCACATCCAGGAAACCCATCACAATATATTTTTATATATTTACCTATTATAAATTTGAGTTTGTCTATCTGTGTGTGAGTCTGTCGGTTTCTTCAAGAACTCCTCCTAAACAGGAAGAACTAGGACTACCAAATTCAGTATGCACCTTCATAACAATTCAATATACAGCTTCATAAGATTATTTCTCTAGTCACAACTTAAACCAAGATAAGAGTTTGGTTGTTCCTGGAAAAAGGGATGTGTCCAGACTGGGATTGCTTTTCATGAAACCCTACAGAAAAGATCACCAGGCAGGTAAAAGAGGCTGGCTATGGGTGTGCTCCCTCCCACCTTTCCAGAACTGCCCCAGCCCCGAGCCTCCCACCCTCCAGGCACCCTTTAGGCAGGGTGAGGGGGCTGAAGCTCCCCCACATTCATATGGGAACAATGCTGGCTGTTTCCCCAGAGGAATGTGCATAGTTTGCTGCATTCCTCACTCTGGCTGGAAAGCACTGGGGGCAGATGCATGTGGACCTGCTCCAGCTGGGGGATATGAACCCTTCCCTTGACTGTGCCTGCTAGAAGTGCAGCATCTATGGAGAGGTGCTTCTCACCTGGTCAAAAACTGCTGCAGTGAGAAAGGGCTAGGGTTGTCCTCTCTCTCCAGAGCAATCTACATATTGAACCTCTCATGTCCAGCCCCACTATTTAATTTCCAAAAAAAACCCCAAGATTAATTGAATTAAGGATCCGAGCAATGCTAGGTACATCTATAAATACTCAAATGTCAAGTGTGTAGGGTTCACTTTGCTCTCTTTGAAAAGAGAGACACATCATCTTTCAATTACCATCCCAAGGAAACCAATGAAAAAGAATACCATCTACAATGAACAAGAATGGTATTGTGGCAAAAGAACTCTGTTTGTGAATAAGTTATCACCCTTGTAAATAGCTCAAACTGTATGAAATTTAACAATTCTTCCCCCTGACATGAGAATTAATGGAAAGTGGCAATTATCAACATGGTTTTCTATATTTAGAGCCTGATTCTGATGTCACTTACCCCAACCTGAATCAGGATTAACTATACTACAGTCAAGGAAAATACTGTTATAATACTAGTGTAATTAATATTTCAATTCCTCATAGTGAGGCAAGGGCAAAGAGAGAAAGACAGAGAGCCTGCAACCTCCAGCTGTCTCTTTCTTAGAGAGGAATGAGATACCTGACTACTTATTTTCTTTCTAGGAAAATTCTAGGGAAACCAAATGCCCCAACTGTTACTTCTTCCCTGTTGGAACGCTCCATATTGCAATTTGGGGATGAGACAGAGGTTTGTTTTAATAGACTGATATAGCACATTGAAACAATATAAGATGTAACTTGTGGAACAACAAAGGACAGAAGGCAAGGGATGGAAATATTAGTGTGAGATCTCTCAGGGTATGTCTACACTACAGCGCTAATTCAAACTAACTTAGTTAATTCGAACTAAGCTAATTCGAACTAGTGCATCTAGACCTAAAAACTAGTTCGAATTAGCGCTTTGCTAATTCGAATTAGCATGTGCACATTGAGTGGACCCTGAACCGAGGTTAAGGATGGCCAGAAGCAGTGCCGGTAGGGCATCAGAGAAGAACTTACAGCGTGGAGCTGCTGTCTCAGGCTAGCCGAGGGCTGTGCTTAAAGGGACCCTGGACAGACAGTTCTCAGGGGTTCCCCACTTGCAAAGCAGTCCTGGCTTGGAGTGCCCTGAATGCCCACACTCGGCACATCACAGCACTCGGCCATCAGCCCGGCTGCACTTGACGCAGGCTGCCATCCGGGAGGGTCAATCGGGGGGCTGCAGGAGAGCTTCCACCCCGAGGAGCCCGCAGACCCACCGCAGTCCTCCCCATCAGGGGCTCGTACCCCATTCCTCCCTCATCTCTTTCCACTTACCCTTCCCTAGCCCCCCTTCCTGATGTACAGAATAAAGAAAACGTGTGGTCAAAAATAGAATCTCTCTTTATTGAACAAAACTCAGGGAGACTGGGAAAAGGAGGTGGGAGAGGGGAAGACAGAGGGTGGGAGAGGGGAGGGCAACTAAAATGATCAGAGGTTTGGAACAGGTCTGATATGAAGAGAGGCTAAAGAGACTGGAACATTTCAGTTTAGAAAAGAGGAGACTGAGGGGGGATAGGATAGAGGTCTATAAAAGCATGAGTGTGGTGGAGAGGGTGCATACAGAAAAGTTCTTCATTAGTTCCCATAAAGAAGGACTAGAGGACACCAAAGGAAAGGAATGGGTAGCAGGCTTCAAACTAGTAACAGAAAGTTGTTCTTCACAAAGCAAAGAGTCAACCTGTGGAACTCCTTACTGCAGGAGGCTGTGAAGGCTAGAACTAGAACAGAGTTTAAAGAGAAGTGAGATAAAGTCATGGAGGTTGGGTCCATGGAGTGGTATTAGCCAGGGGGTAGGATTGGTGTCCCTGCCCAAAATTTGTGGAATGCTGGAGAGGGATGGCACAAGACAAATGGCTTGGTCACTGTCTTCGGTCCATCCCCTCCAGGGTCCCTAGGGTTGGCCGCTGTCGACAGACAGGCTACTGGGCTAGATGGACCTTTGGTCTGACCCAGTACGGCCATTGTAAGCTCAGGGCTCAGGGTCGGGGGTCTCAGTGGACCTCCTTGATTTTCATGCACACCTGCTCCTGGGTGGCCAGGCTGGCAGCTATCCTGCCCTAGACGGCCACTTTCCTGTGCCTAATGCGGAGGTCATGGACGAGGTCTATGATGTCGGCACTAGACCAGGCGGGTGCCCGCCTCTTGCGGTCCTGGGCAAGCTCCCGGGAGCCGCCAGCCTGGTCCCAGGAAGAGGGGGAGGGCTGGGGGGCATCGGGTGGCTGGCTCAAGCCGTGCCAGGTGCAGGGTCTGCTAGCTGGGTGCTGGCAGGCTTGCACCTGGCACGGGCATTGTAGCCAGCCTGTGCCCCTTTAAGGGAGCCAGGGCCGGGAGGGGGGCAGACGAGTTTCCCTGGTGTTGGCCAGAGTGGCCACCAGGGAAAGCTGGGGAGGGCTAGCCTCCCACTAGTTCGAATTAAGGGGCTACACACCTCTTAATTCGAACTAGTAAGTTCAAACTAGGCTTAGTCCTCGTACAATGAGGTTTACCTAGTTCGAACTAAGCGCTCCGCTAGTTTGAATTAAGTTCAAACTAGCAGAGCGCTAGTGTAGCGCCTATCAAAGTTAATTCGAACTAACGTCCGTTGGTTCGAATTAACTTTGTAGTGTAGAAATACCCTATCTTCTCATAGTCATCCTCCACAAAACACTTCTTCCACAAGACCCATTTGTTTTGCTCCCTAATCCGATCTAATCTCTCTGTCCAGGAAATCATACCGTCCATACCATGTTTTCTGAGCATCTGCTGTCAGCTACAAATCATTAAACAAAACACTCAAAAGATTACACCGATGGAAGTTGAGGAGAAAAATCAAAACAAAGCCCCCAAGTGCTTCTCTGCAAGGGATCATCTTCTTGGCCCTGTTAAACTACTTGGTGTCAGTGCAAAGAGACTGAAACTCGATTTAAAGAGCTATTTGAGGACTCACCCAGCATATGGGAATCCTATAATAGACTAACTACAATAGCAACTCATCTTCCTCTAAAACCAGATATGGGGGTGGCCTTCACTGTCTCTGGAAGTGTAATTAACTTTAAGTGTGCACATTATATTAATTCTGAGGCAGATACTCTTATTTTAGATTTATAGGGAGTGGTTAGGAAACTGGGCTTTTTATAGAAACAAAGATGCCACCTCAGGTGAAGAATGGCAACTGGCTCATAGTTATGTACAATATGTTGTATCAAATTGCTTGAGTGTTTTTTTTTTTTAAGTAAAGAAATCTAATTGTGAATGCGTCAGAATTTCATCCAATGAACATCTGGTAGGAAACAATTTGCCTGTGGTTTTTTCTGTCATCACTAACACAAACGAATGGGCTACCCGCCTTTGTCTCAAAAAAGAAATTGCCTGCAGGAGTCTGTAATTTACCTTCAATGGAGTATTTCACATTCAATATCAGCATTTATAGTTGGCAGTGGGTTATTTCCCATCAAAATTGTTTTTAAAATGTTTTCTCTCTTCAGATTTTGGATTCCCATATCTCACACATACTTCTAGTACTTGAACATAATTCAGCACTTATTCTGGACACTCTTTGGAATTATGCTACTGAAATCCCAAAATTGTTGAAGACTGATCTCTTATCCAGTTTTGTGTTGCTGCAGAACAATAACTTAAATTGTTTTTAGTTTTAAAAGGCACATTACTTTTCCTTCTGCAGTAAAAAGACTGTTTTCAAATAGAGACTGGAAGATAGCTACTGGGGTTGAGAGGTGGTGATGAAAAACTGGACTTTAATGTTTCAAATTTAAAGAAAGTGTTGAAGCCTACTACTATCTGACTGATGATCAACTTTAATGGCTTTGAGGAAGCTATTCATTTTTATGCTCTCTTTCTTTACAGAAATGTGTCAAAGGGAGAAAACTGACAACAGTACATGGAAACAGGGTATAACAAGACAGAAACTGCAGAAACTGTACAGTAAGGGTAAAAATAATAAAAAAGCAAACAGTAAATGAGGCATAAAAAAAAAAGTTGATTCCAAAAAACACTCCCAGAAAGCCTGCCAAATCTTCACAGGTGTCAAGTTTCTGCTTTAAGAATACATTTCATTATTTCATGAGTACTGGGGTCCCTACTGGTCTGTAGTAAGAATGCTTTTTAAAAACAAAACAATTGTTTGAGTAGCCGAGTAGACAAGAAACAGACCCAAACAACCGGAAAATTGGTCTGCAGCTGCATCAGAGCTCCCTTCTGAAATTTTCAGCACCCTCCCCCCAATCCTAGAGGAAGCTGAAATTTAATTTGGCTCCCAAGGTGAGTTAGAGCAACAGCACCTACAGGCATGCCCCTGCTTCTATTGCAGTGGAGACTAGAATAAGTATTGTAAGAGGTGACTACACGCCCTCTGGAATTCCCCGTGCATAGGACTTGGATGACCACTGAAGCAGCAGAAAGAAGGAGGAGCTTAGTTCAAGCACAGACTCTGATTATTTATATGAACCACTGAGGACATTAATTAGACCCCACTTGATTCCACATAACGCTTTCTCCCAGCAGACTTTAGTTTCCTCACTAATTGCTTTCCTGTCTTTTAGAAAGAGATGCTCTGTCTCCCTTCACACCAGATTAGCTATCCTGGTGCTAACCTAGAAGGCCACATAAGGTCCTAAAGGATGGAAATTCTCAAGTGACTTTTTTCCATATATAAAGGGCATCTCAGCCAAGTCCCCGCCATGGAGTTAGTGAGTCCAGATGCACAAAGAACATGTGAATAGGTTAACAAGATACCCCCAGCCAATGAGACCTGGGTGGAACGAACTGGGGCATGAGGCAGTACCCTGACCCCCAAGTAGGCATCAGGTGACAAGGGAGCTGCACTAAAGAAACCATGGTGTTGTAGTGGGATAACAGTGCCTCAGTGAACACCTGCTTTTCTCCCCCTGTTCTATACCCGTTTGTCTTAGAAAACAACCTACTGATTCTGTATCTTTGTATAGAGCTGATTTTTTTTCCAGTTAAAACATTGTCCTTTTTTCCCCAAAAGTGAATAATTTCATGCATTGCTAACTTTCAAATTTTTATATTTTTGCAAGATTGTAAATCAAAATGCATTTAGAAACTATTACCAACTAACTGAAGAATGACTTTTATTGTGGGAGTTAGATCAGACTGGTGGGAATTAGATGCTATAATTCAGTTCTTCATCTGAAATGATAATATCTGGTATTGAAGGATGTTTTTGTTAACATATATAATATAGTCACAGAATAAGGTGATAAGTTCCATATAATGCAACTCAGCCCTTAGACAACACTTTTCATCCATAGATACAAAAGGATGTTAGTATTAGTATAATTTATAGGTGAGGATGTGGACGGTGGCAAAGTGATTTGCCCAAGGTCTCACAGTAAGCCAGTGACAGAGCTGCAAATAGTATACAGATTTCCTGAGTTCCTGTCCAATTTTCTTTATAAAAACCTAGTTTCAATGAACTAACAAATTTTAAAACGCCTTCTCTCAGTCTTTTGCTGGTCTCTCCATCCATTAGCTTCACATAGATAAATCCTTTTCTAAAAAGCAATCAAACAGGAAAATTATGAAAGTAATCCAGGCTTTTTCCTCCCACTCCCTAAGTGATGTTGCCTGATCTAGGATTGCTTAAGAATTTCCAGTTACCACCTTCTGGGTTGACAGGTTCTTTGCTCCAGGATTAGGTCCAGTATTTGATTAGTTTATGGTTGAGAATCCGGACAAGCACAGATGCAACATTCACACTATAGGAATTCCCGCATATTTACAAATATAGTTTATTAATTAGTTTAGCACAGTCAAAAATACACCAATTTCACAAGATAAATAGGGAATGTACATCTATATTTCCATACCATATATTCACACCATTTCTTCCAGAACAACCCAAGGAGCTAGCCATCATCGCCTTCACCTTCCCTATCATCACCAGTGGCCATCATTTTGGCACTTCCCCAAGACTACATCTCCCTCTCCTACCACCCCTAGACTGGGATGCCACTTTTATCATGTTACACTGACATTGGTATGTTATGTTTGATGCATATTTAATAGGGGATGTTTCCTTTTCCTCCTTGTTTGTATTTTCTCACCTTACTAATGGAGACGTGCCTTTTTCCAATAGGTTAGCATATAATTGATCGTAACTTATTATATACATCAATTCATTACCATGGGCCTATTGTGGTTGTCTATCACATTTATTATTTTTGTCCTACCTGGTTATTTGGTCTGGTCTCCACCAGTTATTTAGGGTTTTTCTAAGTAGCAATATACCTGCTAAGTTTGAGGGTATTTTTGGAAGTGCCCATACCATGGAAAGTCATTCTATCTTGCTACCATCTATTTAGGTGTAAGTCCCAAACATATGTGAGCTAACTTATCTGGGTGAAAGGTCCCAGATAAAAATACTAATTTTGCCTTAGCTCAAAATTATATAAAATTATATATATATAAAAATCAGGTTAAAGCCCTTGTGATTTGCCAAAAATAATGAGAGGTTAATAATAGAGGTGAATACTTAATTGCAAATCCTTCTTGCCTTTTGACACAGACTATATTCAGTGTTTTGTTTTAGTTTGTCATACCAAATTAAATTCTTCGACCTAGAATGCTCTTTATATTTGTGTTTAATGACAACAGTTTCTTCTGCCCATTTACATATACGGGTTATGTTAGGGGACATGACTGCATCTTCCTCTCATTCAGCAGCTATTTAGGTGTCTGTCAGACCAAAGACACTAGTACCTATCAAACCAGCGGGAGAGTAAAACAATCCATGCATTGAATTTGCCTTTTCCTTACATGGATGTAAATCAGGAGTTCACTCTAACATCACTGGAATTACACTGCTTTAAAAACAAGTGGGAATGAGAAACAATGAGGACCTGTTTCTCCTAATCAGTTACTTTAGTTTTTCACCTAAAGGAGTAACTGTTTGTTTTTTAAAGTAGAGCTCTTTCGTGTTTTAAATGACATGCCCATTGTGACTTACATGTTCTTTTCATAAAGATGGGCAGACATTTGTAAAAGATAGATAGCATGCTCCAGTCCTTATGTTTTTGCACTTTGCCTGGCACATTGGGACTCTGATCTCAACTGGTGCCTCTAGGTGTTAATAGGAGAAAACAGGCTTGCAAGATGGATTACAAAGCTGAACTACAATGTCTCTTCTTTCAAATGTCAAATTAAAGTGGTTTCCTACGTGGTGGGGCAGCCTATCAGGGACAGAGAATAAAATACCTTATAACCTGCCCACCATGAAAGAATTTGCCAATGAAAAGGACTAAAAAGACACTGTGAATAGCAAAGCTAGGGAAATTAGTTTTTAAAAGTTTGTAGATATTTCTATGTCCACTTCTAAATTAATTTTGAGACTCTAGAGCTACCCATGAGTTCTTTGTATTCCAAGTCAATCAGCTTGAACAATTCTCATAGTGGGAATTTGGCTACTGGAACATCTCCACTTTTTTTTTTCTTTGTAAATTTCCTGGGGGCTGGAGTGAGATATTTTATGCCATTGTTATTTTACAGATTGGGTAACTATATTATATAGAGGGAAAGGTTTAGAATGCACTACATTTACAATGTATTGCCTCGGAGCAGGTGGATTAGATTAATTGTCTCAGCCTTACTGATGAAAGCAAATGCCTATAGGGAATCCAGTCATTTGAACAACAAGAGTGGCATATGCAAGATTTTGTTGGCATGCTGGCAGGTGCTCAGAACCCCAATTGCCCGAGTGAAGGGATTTCACTTAGCATTTTTATTCATGACAGAAATTTAATGGTAAACAATTAGTACCAAAAATCAAAAAATGAATTTACTCTTGGCATGCACCAGTTGGTGCCATATAAGCATCTAGACATTTAGGGTGTCTCTAGACTACAGGGTTTTGTCAACAAAAGTGGGCTTTTGTCAACAATACTATACCTGCATCTACACTACCGCTGCAGTCTGTCAACAGAACACAGCAATTTTGTCAACAGTGGTAAAAGCCATTCTCTGAGAAATATACCTTTTTTCGATAGTACTCTGTTGAAGAAAGGCGCTATTGCATGCAAACTGTGCTTTTTCAAAAAAGAGCATCTAGACTCTTTTTCGAAAAAGTGGCTTGCTTTGTCAACAGTATTGGTTGTAGTCTAGATGCTCTTTTTTTGACAGAGGCTTTGTCGACAGTATCTGTCAACAAAGCTGCTGTCGAAAAAGGCGTGCAGTCTAGACCTACCCATAGACTCGTGGAATGCGTAAGCTGCAGAGATGATGTGGGGGAAAATGACACAGCCTGGACCTGAAGAACGGAGTAGGGCAGAAGTTCAAAAGAAAGTAGAATGCTGACTAGAGTGTGTGTGTTTATGAACACGCGCTAGTCCACACATCAGTGATTAATCATCTACAAGTACCTTAAGGAACAGAACAGAAAAAAAAATGAGGCTTTTGTAGGAACACATAAATTTAACACATCTCTGAAAGAAAATTCTTTCCCCAGAAATGGTACGAATAACAAAAATGTGTCAGTCATCCTGAATGCTATCACATCCCACTCATTAGCACAGGCAGAATCATCAGTCTCTGCCAAAATAAGCTGCACTTAGTGAATCAGAAATTACTAAATCCCTTTTATCTTTCTGGTAAGAAATTAACACTGTGACTAGTCCCTTAAAGCTAATCCTACATAGAATGTAGCTTCTTTTGAGCAATGCTCAGTGTCCTCAATATCCATTGATTTTAGTAGAAGCTTAGAACAGTCACAGTCTCTCAGGAGGGGCTCAACTTTCTAGGATTTGGATCTTTGTCAGTGGTTTTATTATTGGGAGGTACACAATGGCACTAATGCTGAAAACCTCATAAATTCTGTTCAACTGAATGCATTTCCAAAAAACACTGGTTGTTAGCTGTGGTCTATTACCAGTAAAAGTGTTTTTATTCTCTGATCTTTCTACCTCAACTTCAGATTCTCTCAGTCTTCTGACTCCCCCAGGTCCTCCACTGATAAGCCAGTGAGGAGGTGGCAAAAGTAGATGGGTGCTGGAGGAGTGGACCACAAGAGAGTCAAGTCTGACTAACTATTGGCAATGTACTATGGGGCTGAGAGAGTACATACACACAGCAGTGCTATTTCGGTATAACGTCCATTATCTCAAAATAGCGTTCTGCATATCTTAACAGCTTGCCCATCTTAATCTGGCTTCCTGTAAGCCTCATTGCACAAAGAATAAGGAAGATGCCGAAATATCAACTTATTTTTAAATAAGCTATGTGATTAGAGTACCCAGACTTACTTAGGTGACTCTAAATTGCTATTGCAGTGTGAACAACCTTAAAATGGTTGTAAATGTGATGTGTAGCAATCAAATCTCTGTTCCCTCATACTCACCCAGAAAATGTGCGCACACCAGTAGCAAGTGCATTGAACAAAATCCCTTGATGAGTTGGTTTCCTCGCTGAAGGTAGCATGACTAGGGAGAATATTAAACAAAGAAGTTATTTCAAACAGCCGGTTTTGATAGAACTCTACTTCAAAGACTCCTCCTGATGTAGGCTAGACTTTTAGGCATTGTTTCCAGCTTCATCAGGAGCATTGTTAAAAAGAAAATTCTTGTGGAGACCCCCTTCCCATAACATTAAACAAAGTTCTTTCAAAAGCTATACCTTCCTTATTAAATTCAATTGATACTACCAACTTTTGTCTGATCTATCTGGTAAATGTAGCACAGCAATATTATAAACATTTATTGAAGCTTAATAATCACCATGACTCTAGGAATCAAATAATCTTAGCACCTTTTTAGAAACTAGTATAATTTAGAATAGGAGTGAGTATGGCCAAGTGGCCCCAGGGCCTTGGGAAGAGAGTCAGGAGACCTGGGTCTAAGCTCACCTATTGTGGATACCACTCTACCCCTTCCTCTGTTTAGGCTTCAACCGTAAAATGGGAATAGGAATAGTAAGATGCTATACTGACAAATTTTATCACTATGACTTCTTAAATCTAGCAGAATTAGATAATTTGGAGGTAGCATTGTAAAAACACCCATTTTTATTTGTTTTCCTTCAATATACTACCAAATGTGAATACAGTATGGGAGCAGTACATTTTAAACAAATGTCAAATAATAATCAAAGGAAACAAATTTTGTATTTACAAAGGTAGGTATTTTTCATCGAGAAAACAGAATTACACTCATTCATTTGGGGAATCCAAAAGTAATGATATGACTGAATTTTTGTATATTAAACAATCAAATGCACACCTCACAATCTCTAGTTCAGGAATTAATCACAACAATTATTCTTTCCCACAAGCTGCTCATGGACATTTTGTGAACTAAAAAATAATTTAATTGGTCAATAATTCACCATCAGTTGCTTACTCTAGTTACTTAGGTGAATATAGTTTTTTGCATACTGAGAGCAATGCAGTCAGTCAAATATAAGTGAGAGATGCCATTTTGAAATATTCCCACTCAAGGGAAGAAACCTACTTCTCTCATTTCAAGATGACATTTTATAACCATAATATTTTCTAGCATAATGTTGTTATATATTATTGTACACTATGGTCAAAATACACTTGAAAAGTAGGCTCCTTAAAACTGTGTCACATACAAACATGATGCATTAAGCTGAAGGCGATTAAACATTTCCAAGTTTAGTAGCAGCAAAACGTCTTGTGCAAAGGAAAGCACCTTCTGTGCACATTTCTACTTCCCTTCTCTTGAACAAACAAGAACAACATTTTGCATCCACAATATTAATAGGAACATGAATAATTTGCATACATAAAAAGTTATTGCGTGTTCAATGTCTAATTGTACATGCAGTCTGACACATGCATATGCAATTGTTGATTTTGCACTTGTCCATGTAGATTATGATATATACCCATGTGTTCACATATACTGCAAGGCTATCCTTGATTTTCCCCACTTGAAGCCCCTGAATTTCCCCAAAACTTTGCTTACTAACGCTGGACTGCTAGCCTCCAAAGATATTGATATAAAGGAGAACAGTGACAATCCAAGATAACGGACTATGGTAGAGAAATTAAGTTGGGAATTGTTAGGTAAAGGGGCTCATTTAGAGCCTTCTGAGAGGTGGTTGATTGTATGGGAACAAAGGGGCTGTGGGCCAGGATTGGATTTTTTTAAAGTTTCAAATAAAGCTTATCATAATCAACTCAGAACTATTGGGTGTTCCTCCAACAATGCATTTAACTATAGCTTTGTTCTGTGTATTCATCATGGGCTCTCATTGAATGAAAATCACCCTTATGCAAAGAGCCAGCAAAAGGCTTCTACAAATGGCTCAAATATAACATCAGTGGTGCCACAAGATGACCCTGAAGCCAAAAAGTCTTAATAGTATTTTTTTTTTTAAAAAGATTAGACACATATAGATAATTAGGATGTCTTAATTACTTTAGATAGGATATATGCCCATATTTAATTCTGAAGTGAGCATGAATTATGTAATTGTCCCTATGTCTAATTCTTGAGGGAAGAGTTTATAACTATTTAAGATATCAGAATAATATCTGGCAGCAAAGAGTTCCACAGGTCAAATATACACTGTGAAACATTGACAGATTAAACACAATTTTAAACATAATATGTATGTGTTACATAATATTGATTAAATACTTTAATAGAATTTAAAAAGCAGTCAATGAAAATCATTTACTTGAATAGTCCATTGCAGTGTTTGTAATTCAATCAGTTGTGCATTTGCACACACTCACAGAAAGAATTAAAATAATGAAACAAATATAAAGAAGAAATTTTAAGCAGTTAATGGACATATAAATTAAACAGTGTGGCTCAATCAATAATATTACTTATTACACAGCGCTTTTCATCAGTATGTTTCAAAATGCCTACTCATATGAGTATGGCAGTCAGGGTTTGGCTCCTGGCTTTTGTAGAGCAAACAAAGTTTTCTTCTAATTACTTTGGAGATGCCACTGTCAGTTGGAGTGAAAGCTGGCTGAAAGGTAGTTAGGATCCTTAGCCCTAGTCTATACTAGGGAGTTATTTTGAAATAACAAGTAGAGTGTGCACACTACCGAGTCCATCCTTTCAAAATAAGGGCTGGTTATTTCAAAATAACTCCTACTTTCCACAACGAATAACACTTATTTTGAAATAGTTATTTTGAAAGAGCAGTAACGTGGATGCTCCACTGCTACTATTTCAAAATAACTATTCCCCAGAGTCATTCAAAGTAAGTACTCCCCAGTGCTTTCTGGGGCTCTAAGTTGAGGTAGCTCATCCACATTAAGAGAGCCTGCCTTGGATTAATTTCAAGCCTTCCTTGTAGTGTGGACATGCTATTTCAAAATAGTTATTTTCAGGAGTTATTATTTTGAAATAAGTTACTTTAAAATAATTTCCAAGCGTGGACATGCCCCAAGGAGCTAAAACATCACATTACGGTGAAATATTCCATGTGGTACCACATGGATTGTTGTAAGGTCAGGTTTTCATTAACTTCTTTAGGAGTTTCTGGGAGATATTGTGAACACCATACTAATTAAATGCTTGGATGACATCAAAGAGGAATTACAAATGTAAAAAAAGAACATGGGGAAAAAAAGAATCAATATTCAAAACATTTACTCAAGGCGGCCACATCTGGGAATAAAAGCAGGTGCGAATGCAAACTCTTGATATCTATGTAGGGTTCAATCCAGGAAAGTATGTTAGTGTAACCACCATGGGCAGATTTGAATCTGGGATCTCTGAAGTGGAATATAGGAGCCTCTACCCTCTGAGCTAAAAGCCAGCTGGCTCCCAGGCCATGCTGTAGAGGTCTCTTGATCTTAGCTGTTGCTGTGGTCTAGGTGCCACTGCATTGGTCAGTGAACCACACTAGGTGCATGGGTTACCTTAGCATTTCCACAGATGTTCGTTCTGTGGTAAGATGATTGACCCAAGATAGAATGTAGACTGCTATGATTACCCTAAACAGTTCTTTTGGGACAGATTTAAAAACTACCACGTGGTTGAGCTCATTCAAATAAGCTTCTGTTCATTAACCATTTACAAAGTTGAGCTCTTCAGACCCTTCTTTCTTTTATCTCTCTGTGAACATGTGGCTGACAGAAATTACAATAGGCTTACAGGTGGAATAAATTCCCAATGCACGCCTAGATGGTTCCAGCTCTTTAAATATCTCTTTCTTTTCAGAGATTCGTGGTAGTCAAAATCTCACATCTCTCTTCAGTTTTCTGCTGCTTGTGGATCTTCTTTCCCCTGACAGTTAGCATGCTGGGTACCAGCCCTTCATTTCAATTGAGTTTACTTTTCCTTTCCCAGGAATGGATGAAATGATGTGGTATTTAGGATTCATAAACACACAAAACCAGATACTTAGGAACTTGACAATAATGACAGTGTAATACTTTTTATCCCGTTAACAAACCTTGTGGTTGCAATGGCGGTCATTAGGGTCTTGCCTCTTTTAGAGCATAGAGCTAAGGAAACAATTTTCAAAAAATCTGTGCAGGAGAAGCTGAAGACAAATTGGGAATCAACTCTTGCATCATTGATTTTCCAGATAGCTCCTATGTATAAGCCCACTGATTTGGGTAACATGGTTGCTATTTTGTGGTCATCAATTCTTTCTTACCTACCATTCTGATTATAGGGGAAGTTATCCTGCAGACTCAGAACATATGAATGACCCTATTTACTCATCCCAATGGTCGATCCATGCCAACAGTGGCCATTTGCAGATGTTTCAGAGGGAATGAATAGAAAAAGACAATCTTGAACAGCCTGTCCCATATCATCCAGCCCTAGTTTCTGATATTTGGAGGTTGTGTGATTTACTGTTTGTTTCTTTTTCTAGTGGCTCTTCAAATTCTTTTTTGGCCTGATTATGTTTGCCTTTCTCGAACACTTTTACTCCACTGTTTTACCAACATAGGGTTTTTTTCCCCTCTTACTCCCAAAAAAAGTAAGTGGTGTGTGTGTGTGTGTGTATATATATATATATATAGTAGGCATTTCACAGCTGTTCCTTTCAATTTCAGTTTAACTAGTTCTTATTTTCATACATTTTCCCCTTTTTAAAATTAAATGTTAATGTGATGGGTTTCTTAGCATTTTGTTCTCCACAAAAATATTTACAATTAAATTAATATCACTACTACCAAGAGGTTCAGCTAGGGTGCGTCTAAACTACATGCCTCCGTTGACGGAGGCATGTAGATTAGCCAGATCGGCAGAGGGAAATGAAGCCGCGATTAAAATAATCGCGGCTTCATTTAAATTTAAATGGCTGCCCCGCTCTGCCGATCAGCTGTTTGTTGGCAGATCGGGGCTGTCTGGACGCGACGCGCCAACAAAGAAGCCTTTCTTGATCGGCACAGGTAAACCTGGTTTCACGAGGCATACCTGTGCCGATCAAGAAAGGCTTCTTTGTCGGCGCGTCGCGTCCAGACTGCCCCGATCTGCTGACAATCAGCTGATCGGCAGAGCGGGGCAGCCATTTAAATTTAAATGAAGCCGCGATTATTTTAATCGCGGCTTCATTTCCCTCTGCCGATCTGGCTAATCTACATGCCTCCGTCGACGGAGGCATGTAGTCTAGACACACCCCTATAGTTGTCTCAAGGACCAGATCCTGTACTTTACTTAAGACTCAATCAAGAATGTATTTTCTCCTTGTGAAGTCTAGAACAAGTTGCTCCAAGAAACAGTCAATGGTGTATAGAAATTTTATCTATGCATCTCTTCCTGAGGTGATATAAACACAGCTGATAGTGAATGATATCTGATCAAAAACCACTCAAATGAATTTCACAGCTGTGTTTTAGCATACAGATTCAAAAGAAAAGAAGAAATTTCTGCAGGTTAAGCCAGTAAATATGCAAAGAATCCGAAAGGCAGCAGACATTTTAATAAGTACTTACTGTGTTTTGACTGTCCTGCTAATCTTTTTTTCCCCTCATTGCTGTGTAACCTATTAATCCTGAAGCCCTTCATCTAATCTTAATAGAACACTTAAATATGCCTAATAAAAAGTGTTATTGTGAGCGGACATGCTGTGATTCAATGATACTGTTACTGACCAATGGTACTATATCACGGTTCCTACCTCCTAATGCACGGGAAAACTGGTTACCATGACTATTTATTACCATAATTTTACACCTATTAATTTTGTCTGTAGAATTCATTTCCATAATCTATTATTTGAAGCAAAAACATCAGCCACATTCTTTTGCTAGCAAGACCAGATTTATTATAATGCTAGTAAATGCCAAACACTTTTTGCTTTTAAACACTGGATCTCTCCAAACACTTTCCCCCTTATTAAAATTCAAACAGCTGTGAAATGGCCAGACAGCATGAAGATGAAAGTAAATGTGAAGCGACCTTCATCCATGCTGAACAAATAGAATATTATAAACAGACTTTCCATTTGAAGTTACACAAAGCAAATTAAGAAATACCTAGGGCTATAATTTACTACAAAAATGTTTTCTAAATTTCTGACAGTTTCATTTAACTGACTAATTAAATTTGCTTGTAGGCATGTTAGTGGAGTCTAATAACTGCACTGTCATTTGGGAAGAAAATGAAAATGATTTTCTGTGGGCAATATGTTTGTAATGGTCTAGGTCTCAGACTAAACATTTGACTAATATTTTCAAATAGCGATGCTTTATTGCAGATAATAATGCCAAGCTTTAGGAAAATGTGATCTACAAATGCATGTAGCAATAGAGTAAAACTAAGCAAACATGATCTCAGGATATACAGGTGTCTAGGTCTTGAAATGGCTCTGAAGAAAAATATTTTCCTGTATTTATATGAAAAATGTGCAGACTTCCAGCCAGATCCTCAGCTGATACATCTGTGTATTTCATGTCAGTTCAATAGAACTATGCCAGTTTACACCATCTGAGCCTCCTGCGTTGGAATTTGCTGTAATCAAACACAATATTCAGCTTTACATTTCCTTTATTAATGTTTGAAGTCTGCAACTTTTCATACAAGATACATTTGATCGGAGACAAAACAGGTTCCCAGAGTTCCATCAGATCAAAGCTATCCACCCAAGAACCTCACAAATGGCTTACAAATCATATCCTGCATGTACATACGTATTGAGAAGATTAGCAGAGCAAATAATAAACCTCACACACCTCCCTTGTTTAAATAATTTGAAAACCCTCATCATCCCATAGTGTGATCCAGGATTGAGTAGTGAAACTTGAAAGCAGAGTTTAGCAAGCATGCGCTCTGCAGGAGCTTCAAAGAAATAGTATTATGAAACAGCCTATAATCTTGTATAATTATAATCCAGACAAAACCTCCAATGATGGTCAAAACATTGAATTTCTTTATTCATTTCTTTAGAAACAGTTTAGCATCTTGGTGTATAGAAGAGAAAGCACCTGACAAAGTTTAATAATTACCTTCTTTCATTATGTGTAATTGTGTTTTTCCTTTCAGGAAAAAGACATTTAAGAAAAAAATGTTGAGAGCTGCAATTATATGATTACTGTACCAAGCAGCAGTTACTTATAGACTGTGGCAGAAGTGGAATGCTTCATAACCAAAAGAGTTCAAAATGAAGTTCAGATAAGGGTACACACATCACGGATGCATGTATAGCAAAAGGTTTAACCCTTCTTTTCTGTCTACCCCCTCAAAACTAAAAATGTATAAGAAATAGAACTAGAATAATGAAAATGTGTACCCATGGATAATCAGTTCTGTCACTGATTGGGGAAAAAAAAATCACAATTTTTTTGTAATATCATTTGGCTGAACATTGAATTAGTTAATTCATAAACATTAAAACTATGAATATTTAGACAAAAAATAACGTGTCTGCAGTAGCAAATAATAGCAGTTGCTGTTACTGCTCTGAATTATTGTACAAAAAGCTAAGCTTTTTCAACTATGATTTCCCTGCCGAGGAATTATTCAGATAGCTTAACGCACTGGAAAAGGGGTGAATTTTTAGTTTGGTTTTTGGCTTCATAGATGTATTAAAATTTGCAGTTTTCAATGAGGTTGTGTTCAAAATGTTAGCCTTTTATCTTCATATCATATAAACTGTTATACGGATATTTTAGGAGCTCAAGTGTTTTTTCCGTATAATATAATAATACATATTTAAGTTTTGCTTCTTGATGTTTGAGTAGAAACACCATGATTCCTTATTCAGCAACAGCTTGTCAATTCTAGGCATACTATTGCCCATGAGGCATTTATTTCCTATATTCCTAAATCGGAGACAACTGCATACTACTTTAACTCAGCCATGACAAAAGTATTGCACTAGATCATGGTCCATAAATAGTGGCTGGTTCTAAAAGACCTTTCTATTTCTCCAGTCCTGGGACCTCTGGTATCTAAAATGACCCCAACATAATTTAGAACAGGACTATTCTAGATAAGTTCCATTGTTGTATACATGTACAACCTCAATCCAAGCTCATCATCAGAAGCCAGCTTAATATAGAACAGGACCTTTCAAGTCAAAGAAGCACCAGACTCTGCCAAGACAATAGATGCAAAATTTGCAGACATGTCTCCATGCTACAAAGATTAACAACACCTTCCACAAAACACCTTTCAAGATCCATGTGTCTCTATATGTACCTATCACAAGGTGTTGTACCTCATTCAGTGCCCTAAATGCCCCCAACAACTATGCGACTGATACCAATCATTATGCTCTTGAATGAATTCACACAGGAAAATTATAAAAAAAGACAAAAACACCCTATAACCTCAGTATGGTTGCCAACAGTTCCTTATTACAAAGGATGCCCCTTATTTTTCATCTGTACAGCAAGACTGGAAGTGCTGAGTGTTGCAAAAAGCAGCAAGAAATATCCCTTACAAATATAGACAAGGGCCACTTATTATTATTAATAATGATTATAAATAACTAGGAGTTTGGGATGAGGGTGCTAAAAAACCAATCCCTTATTTTTGTAATACAGTGTTGGCAAACCTACCTATGGGTGAACACTCTTCACAAAGTGATCACTATCATCCAAGGAAACCTGTACAATACTTTCCAAAGAGGATCCTGGGAGCTTACATTCATAACTCTGCTAGATGCTAAAAATGATAGACTGAACAGAGACCCTGGGTTTATGGGTTATTACCCAGCAACCCTTGCTTTTTGTCCCATGATTGCAGTCCAAATGATGTTTAGTCAGAGCTAAAGTGTTCATCCATTATTTTCATTGTTCAATCAGAGGAAGCCAATGAATAGTAGCTTAAAATTGTTTGGAGTTCAGTTATGATTTGAATAACCATTTAAAGATTTGAAAGCTTATCCACTAATCAAGAGTCTACCAAGTTTAGTGGGAAGTCTCAAGATATCAAGCTTTCTTGCAAGGTTATGGCCATGCCCCATTTCTGGCTTCACTAGATAACATCCTCTCTCAATACTTCTGGTTGTGATCCCAGCTAGAACCTCGGACACATCCCATAAAAATGTTTCAGATTCTTTAATAAAGAGTTTGTCTCTTGTTTGATTCTAGAAATGGATATAGGTTAACTTGTGGGGAGAAAGAGAATTCTTATTTCTTCTGAACCTGTTTGCCTATCCCAGGGCTGGGCAAGATGTGGCCCAGGAGCTGGACTGCCTAACACTTTGATCCGGTCCACAGACTACATCTGGCTGTTTTCTATGTATATCCTGCAGCCCATGCCACAGAATTTCCAGGTGGTGACTCAGGCAGCAAAATCTATTTAAATGTCTCAGAAGGGGCCAGAGCCATGAGCCTTTTAAATAGCCACACAGTAACCGGGCACCTGCCAAATAATCATAGAATCATAGAATAATAGGACTGGAAGGGACCTTGAGAGGTCATCGAGTCCAGCCCCCCGCCCTCAAGGCAGGACCAAGCTCCACCTACACCATCCCTGACAGATGTCTATCTAACCTGTTCTTAAATATCTCCAGAGAGGGAGATTCCACCACCTCCCTTGGCAATTTATTCCAATATTTGACCACCCTGACAGTTAGGAATTTTTTCCTAATGTCCAATCTAAACCTCCCTTGCTGCACTTTAAGCCCATTACTCCTTGTCCTGTCCTCAGAAACCAAGAGGAACAAATTTTCTCCTTCCTCCTTGTGACACCCTTTTAGATATTTGAAAACCGCTATCATGTCCCCCCTTAATCTTCTTTTTTCCAAACTAAACAAGCCCAGTTCATGAAGCCTGGCTTCATAGGTCATGTTCGCTAGACCTTTAATCATTCTTGTCGCTCTTCTCTGTACCCTTTCCAATTTCTCCACATCTTTCTTGAAATGTGGCGCCCAGAACTGGACACAGTACTCCAGCTGAGGCCTAACTAGTGCAGAGTAGAGCGGCAGAATGACTTCACGAGTTTTGCTTACAACACACCTGTTGATACAACCTAGAATCATATTTGCTTTTTTGGCAACAGCGTCACACTGTTGACTCATATTCAACTTGTGGTCCACTATGACCCCTAGATCCCTTTCTGCCATGCTCCTTCCTAGACAGTCGCTTCCCATCTTGTATGTATGGAACTGATTGTTCCTTCCTAAGTGGAGCACTTTGCATTTCTCTTTATTAAACCTCATCCTGTTTACCTCTGACCATTTCTCTAACTTGCTAAGGTCATTTTGAATTATGTCCCTATCCTCCAAAGAAGTTGCAACCCCACCCAGTTTGGTATCATCCGCAAACTTAATAAGCGTACTCTCTATCCCAATATCTACATCATTGATGAAGATATTGAACAGTACGGGTCCCAAAACAGACCCTTGCGGAACTCCACTTGTTATCCCTTTCCAGCAGGATTTAGAACCGTTAACAACAACTCTCTGACTACGGTTATCCAGCCAATTATGCACCCACCTTATCGTGGCCCTATCTAAGTTATATTTGCCTAGTTTATCAATAAGAATATCATGCGAGACCGTATCAAATGCCTTACTAAAGTCTAGGTATATGACATCCACCGCTTCTCCCTTATCCACAAGGCTCGTTATCTTATCAAAGAAAGCTATCAGATTAGTTTGGCATGACTTGTTCTTCACAAACCCATGCTGGCTATTCCCTATCACTTTATTACCTTCCAAGTGTTTGCATAGGATTTCCTTAATTACCTGCTCCATTATCTTCCCTGGGACAGACGTTAAACTGACCGGTCTGTAGTTTCCTGGGTTGTTCTTATTCCCCTTTTTATAGATGGGCACAATATTTGCCCTTTTCCAGTCTTCTGGAATCTCCCCTGTCTGCCATGATTTTTCAAAGATCATAGCTAAAGGCTCAGATACCTCCTCTATCAGCTCCTTGAGTATCCTGGGATGCATTTCATCAGGACCTGGTGACTTGCTGACATCTAACTTTCCTAAGTGACTTTTAACTTGTTCTTTGTGAATCCTATCTTCTAAACCTACCCTCTCTCTGCTTGTATTCACTACGTTAGGCACACCTCCAGACTTCTCGGTGAAGACCGAAACAAAGAAGTCATTGAGCATCTCCGCCATTTCCAAGTTTCCTGTTACTGCTTCTCCCTCCTCACT
The DNA here is from genome assembly GCF_052426305.1 of Pelodiscus sinensis. NCBI lineage: Eukaryota > Metazoa > Chordata > Testudines > Trionychidae > Pelodiscus > Pelodiscus sinensis. The sequence goes on along the minus strand of NC_143057.1, from coordinate 25,179,060 downwards.
AAGCAGTGGGCCTACCCTGTCCTTGGTCTTCCTCTTGATTTTAATGTATTTATAAAAAGTCTTCTTGTTTCCCTTTATGCCTGTAGCTAGTTAATGTGGGAGCAGTGGGGCTGAGAGCCGTGAGCGCTTTGCTCTGTTTTTACTTCAGAGCCTCAGACCCAAACTGCTTTAGAGGGAGGCTAGTCCCCAGCCCCACCCCTTCTGTCCCACACCCTATCCCTTCTGGGGGATGGAGCTGGCCTGTGACTATTACCACAATTGATTATGTGGTCCCCCTATGAAAATTATTGCCCACTCTTGGCCTATCCCATTTTCAGGAGCTCCCCCCTGAAAACTTTGTGAGTCTAGCAGAGTTGTCTGGGATAAAAAGATAAAAAAAAAATCTTTTGTTACACCTCAGCAGCCCGAAGATAAGTGTAATTAAGGGAAAATTTGCCTCTGTATTTGTCAATTGGGACTCTTCATACCCCTGTCTTTCTTCTCTCACTCCATCGCCTTTAATTGAACAAGGCTGTTGATCATTAACCCCAGGCCACCTACTACTAAATTTCACACAGTTTCTCCACAGATCTTGGGGTGTGCACTTGATAACAAGGCTCTCCGAGCTATCTCATAGTTAATAATGGTAAAATCTGCCTACACTAAGTGCTAGCAGGTTTTGAACAGACCTGAAAAAAAAAAAATCACATGAGCTAACTCTTTTACAGTCCTATTTCTTTGTCTAGAAGAAGCCTAAGAGATTATGTTTCAGCATCATAACTCACAACAATGTTTTGTGGGGGCAAAAAGGAACTGATATAACTATGCTATTACTTATGTTCTTTTGATCTATTTCATCTATTTCTCTTGCCATGGATCAAATAGTGCAAGTGGGGGAGGCGGGGGGGGGGGGGGTGGAGGAAGAAAGAAAACATGCATGACTTTCACTATTGAAACACTTATTTGAGTCACTAATTAAGTAAAGCCTTTTTTGAAAGAAACAATGGGTTGGGATAATGTTTTAAAGGTAGACGGCCTTTCACAAATAATTTTTTAGAACAAAACCATTTGGAACCGAATAAAAGAGAAAAATTCATTAATGTGATTTTTTTTCCCTAGGCAGAAGAACACTGGAGTCTGCTGAGTCCATCACAGTGGCAAAAAGACCAGAGAGAAAGAGAAACAAAAGCATTAGGATAGCTAGAGGCATCTGGCCACAAAGCCATTGTCCTGGCAAGCTATAGAGAAAAAACAAGCTACTTGTCCATCATTACAGCCTAGTGATAAAGAGGTGATAGTTAGGGCTACATAAAACATTAGTCCATCAATTTCAAGAGCTCCTTAATCACCATTTCTAAACTCTCTCACTAATATTTGTACCCCTAAATCTGCAATTGCCTCTGCTCTCTCTAGATGGCAGTTGAGCTGTAGTTAGTGTTATCCAACAGTGCTCTTCTCCAGCCTTTGTTCGCTCAGATATTAGATTTCCTGACAATCCTGCTGCTGATATCCCCACACACAATGTAGGAGAAAATAGCAGCTCATGGTAGTTTGATTGTGATTAATTGAATTACATCTCACATGCAACACACACACACACACACACCTGTTGCCATTGTATGTATCACATAGAACATGGATCCCATGGCCTCTTCCCAAGTCTGCTCTGGCTACCACCATCACCATCTTTCACATAGACTGAGTGAATAGGTCAGAACTGCAAAGACTCAGTACAGAGACCATTTTGCATTAGAATGGCTATGCCGCTCACATTCCCCATGAGGGGTTCAAGTCATCTTGTACTGCCCTCTTCACCATTGGTAAATTTCTGTCTACCACAAGAAGACGTGCAAAGTAACAGCCATCCCCCAACTACAGCTGCATAAATAGTCTCTGTAAAACAAACCATTTTTGTTTTCCATTTTCAACATTTAAAATGTGCAAAATTTGCAAAGTTGATGAAATGTTGGTAAAAATGTATAAATGCTACAATAAATTATGCCAAATTGGTTATACAACTTATTAATATTTTCAAACCAAACCCAAAGGGATTTGCACATTTCTGGTGATTTGTATTTTCCTCTCCCTAATCCCACTGGTTTTGTTTGTTTGTTTATCTTTACATCTGGTTTCCCATTGAGGCAAGTTTGTATACTCCATTTGAGTGTGCCAACATAAAAACTTGGCTCTACCACTAAATCTAGGAATCAGATTGTGATATCGTGGCATTCAGCTAAGGCTGAATTTTTCACAAGTGATGAGCAACCAACTGCTTATTGAAGTCAATGAGAATTACAGGGTACTCAGCAGATCTGAAAAAAAAATCAGACCATTAATATTAATGAGAGCTAGTAGAGTCCCTACCTGAGAAATCAATCCTGAAAGTTGCTGACTACAGATGTGAAGCCAGTGAGAACTTAGAAGCCTGAGCGTATCACAAGAATGTTCAACAGTTTACAGGAAATTGTTCTGAGAGAACAATCATTCCATGGAATTGTACAGCTCTCTGTAGACTTCAACTAAAATGTTTCATATTAGTGGCTATTTGGTGATATTTATTTAATTGGTACTTTTAGTTACCGTTTATATTTGCATGACTTTCTTTCTAAAATTATGAAAATATCCCTCTTCTCTCATCCATCATCTTTTAAAAACACTGCTTCTTAATGCTGTTGCCTACTAAAGTGTGAACTAAAGCCTTTTCTACACGTTAATTTTTTGATCTGTTACTACTTGGTATCACATACTACATTGCTATACAATGGCATTGAGATTGTATGCTTTGCCCTTTAAAAAAAAATCTTGTTTTTATCATCTCTAGTTGGACTTTTGAACTTTCCATCTGGTCTTTTTGGTTTCTTATTAAATTAGAGAGAATCAGTCTGAACAACCTCCATAGAAACTGTCCCATTTAGCCATTCATCATTTCTTATTACAATCAGTGTCAGTGTAATTGAAATTCTTTATCAGCAACTGCTGTACATAATAGAACACACCCCTATATACTTTCAGCTCTACAATAGTTCCTGCTGATCATTTTTTAACCAACCCTTAATTTCAATTCATCTGTCTAAGATTTGGTAACCATATTTTATATATGTAGGTGTGGAGAAAACTTATTTTGAAATCAATCAGAACTTTGTTACACTGATCATTTAGGACTAGATCCATCTACCTTAATTCTAAATGTATCCCAAACCTCCAAATTCTAAAAGAAATACAAAAATAAAGCCATTTAAAATGTGGTGTAACAGCTTAGGTGTGTGCTTAAGTACCATACTCAACAGAGGCCTTACTGAATATTTGCTAACTTATATTTTCCTCTTGATTATTTTTCTGTCTGGTATATTTCTTTGGCTTGAGGGGTATTTGCATCTTATTGCAAAGGAAAGGCTTGGGTTCTTTTCACCTGGATTTATGATGGTATAAATTAACAGGAGCAGCCTGAAGATATATGTTATAACACTAACACTTTATTTAAAACACAAAGGTTTTTTTTATTTTCTTTGTTTACAGCCTACCTAATGACTGAAGATCACTGTAGTACACTCCCACCTGATCACTCCAAACTTGGCCGGAAGAAAGCTGACTACAGGTGAATATCTATGGCTTTATGTGTACACAGCAGTGTAATTCCGGAATAACTAACATTATTTTAAAATAATGGCAAACTGGAGGACTTCTTACTCTGACTCCTGTAACACTCATTTCACAAGGAGTAAGGGAAGTCAAAGGAAGAGTGTTCTTCCTTCGACTTCCTGCTGTATAGACAGCGCCAAAAGCCAAGTTAAGCTATTTCGACTTCCGCTACACAGCTGACATAGCTGAAGTAACATTGCTTATTCCAACTTTAGCCCTGCTGTGTAGATGTACCCTAAGGTATTACAGAACCGTTGTTGTTTAGAGGGTTTTTTTAAGTTACAGACTAACACATTTACCCCTTGTTCTTTCCCTGGGTATCTTTAACCTGCAGACTCTCATTCATATTCTTGGAATTCTCCCAAATGATGCAGGTTGAGAGCTTTTGATTTAGTTGTTACAGTAATTAGGTTCTTTTTTTTTAAATTGCACCATATCATCCAACACATCAAAGCCTATCCCAATACTAGTTTAATAATAAACATCACAATTTATTTGCATTTTGCAACTTTGGTAAAAGATATTTTGCCTTGAATTATTCTGTTCATGATCATTTGTACATGATCCTTTTCAAGTGCTTTGCAAATTCATAACTCTTCTACAAAATAATCTGACATTTGCATAGCATCCTCAGTATAGCATTCTGTCCTCAGTTATATACAAGCAACTACATTGATTTCAACGAGATAGCAAAGGAGTGAGGACAGAAAGGGTACTTCTAGACTACAAGCCTCTTTTGAAAGAGGCTTCTTCGAAAGAATCTTTCGAAAAAGCCTCTCTCGAAAGAGAGCTTATAGACTTCAGCTAGTACTTTTGAAAAAAGCAAGACGCTTTTTCAAAAGAGAGCAACCAGGCAGTCTGGATGCTCTCTTTCGAAAAAGCACATGTTCAATAGTGCCTTTTTTCAAAAGAGCTCTTTCGAAAAAAGGCATTATTCCTCGTAAAACGAGGTTTTCTGGAATTGAAAAAACTGCCATGTTTTCTATTTACTTTCAACAGAACGTGGCAGCAGGCTAGATGAAGGGGAAGATTTTTTGGAAAAAGGCCATTTTTTTTAGAAAAAAACCTATAGTCTAGACACCCAAATTGTCTTACTTTATCAATTACAACAAACAAATGTAGAGATCACACAACTAGTCAAAATTAAACTTTTTTTCTTGTGATTCAAATTGATTTGTTTTTCCAAGGGGGGAAATATACTCGAACAGCATGTTGTCATCAGCTAAAGTGAAGTTTTCACAATGTATAATATTAGGAATATTAGATTCCTGCTTCCCTGAAAATATAAGCTTATACCTGTAGTATACATACATGTGTGGTACACACACACACACACACACACACACACACACACACGGTAATATTTTTAATAGAAGTTTTATCTTGACCCATATTCCACATTCTTCCTAGTGTTTCACTCTACCTGATTTCTGTTTCACTTCACCCTAGTTTTCATTAACTTTTATTCCTATCTGCCACCATTCTACTTTTCATTGTGTATCCCGAGTTGCAAGTAATAAATCCAACAACTCTACAGTTCCAATTAAAATTCTGAACCCACGATGAAATGGGCTCAAAATTATACAGTAATGTGCTTCCTTCTATACTGTAAAGCACATGGTCAAACTGCAGGCCTGACTTTCTATATTTTAATTATTTACAGCCACACAAATGTTATATTAAAACTGAGGCTAGAACTATGTAGTGAAAAAAAACCACCCAAATTACAGATTTTAAACTTTTCTTTTAAAAACAAGGTACAGGTTGAAACTCTTAACTGGGATTCTCTGATCCCGTAACATCCATGGTCCAGCATGGATGTTGCAGGACCAGAGAGTCCTGGTGGAAGGGGGCCAATGGCACAGATCCCTGTGAGGTTGGCAGGGCAGTGAGCTGCCTACAGTGAACTAATGGTGGGGCCACCTAGGGCATGACAGCGGGGCTGCCCAGCGCAAGGCTGCCAGCACAGTAGCATGGTGGAGCAGGAAGCTTTGACCCACAGCTGCCCAGCGGGTCCCAGAGCCATGGCAAAGATGGCTGCCTGATGGGGTCAGCAAGGCCAGCGGGAGGGGGGAAGCTGGCGGGGAGGCCAGCAGGTGGGCCAAGGGGGCTGGTGGCAGGGGTTCAGAAATGACCTCCTCTGGTCCAGCAAAAATCACTCAACCGGGACTAGTCAGGTCCACAGGATGCCTGACCATGGAGGTCCAACCTATATTTATAAAATCAGAACACACAACAACAAAAATTGGCTGTCTAGATATATGTACTGAGGTGATTGTTTAGAAAAAAAAAGTCTGTTCTCTATCCCTAAGGATTTCCCAGGACACAAGAGAAGTATTTACTATTTCTGTTTAAATATATGGCCAGATTTTTAAAGAAGCAAGTGTCTTCATTTGTTAATGCATAATTTTCCATATGCGAGCAAGTATCACACATCTGACATTCCATCACTTGTACAAAGAGGTTTTAGTGCTAAACACTGAGCAGATATGTGCTGTGTGTGCATGAGTGGAGCCACGAAACCCAAAAATGACTTTTGTATAAAACTATATAATAATTACTTCAAAATATTGAATTTGCCCTTTAAATTTTCAGATTGCTTCATGTTTCTTAATTTAAATGTTATTGCACCAGAAGATTCAATGTTTTTTCAAACTCAACAACAGAGCGGCACACTTGTTCAGTAAAATAGAGTTATCTTACAATTTATCTGGATCCTTTCAGGTGTGAAGTATTAATGAACATTGGACATGCATCACATGATGTCGTGGAATCTTAGAAACTTGGGTTTGCTAGCATTTTTTAGAAGATTTAACTCCTGTACATCCAGATAAGCAGATCTGAAAAGGCTTTCTGCAATAGTGTGCCCTGATTACTAGACCAAAGATTCTGGATATCTGGCTCAGTTGCTCCAAAGATCAGCTAGCATCTTCCAGACTTGGAGATATGAAAAGCTCAAGGAGAAATAGCTCTGAGCTCTCCTTTAATGGAAGGCCTTACTTTGCTGTTCCAGTTCCACTGTGCATGGGTGAATAGCATCAGTCTCTCTCTGCTGGTCAGAAACCAAAATAAGTGCTCAGTTCTTCTGCCCTTGCAGGCATTCTTGCAATATTTCTGGCCTCTCACTGTAAAAGGAATAACCAAAAAAATACAAACTGAGATTTCTACTCCAATTTTATTCCGAACAGTTTTTTAAACAGTGAGCAATAAGCATCGTAACTCAAAACCTACCTCAACTAATTTCTTTATCTTCTGAACCTGGATCAGCATTGACCAAATTATTCTGATTTTACCCTGGGTTCGAGATCTACATACCTCAGCCATATAAATTTTTATTCCGGGACTTCATTAAATTAACACACACCTCTAGCAGGTGGCAAATAACACTATTGCAATTCATAATGTTAGAAGTCAAGTTATCTGTATTTTTTATCCAATCAAAATAAGGGCAAGGAGATTTTTTTCTGGATGGACTCTCTCTTCTGTAAGAGTTACAAGCAATTCATTGTTAAGCCAATGCCTCATTCACTTTGTAATATTTCAATATTATGTTTTTCAGGCGAGATCTTCAGCATTGACTCACATGAGGAAATAATACTGCCTTTGAGTATACAGCTGCTGTTCTTCTGGGCAACAACGTTTCTGTTGCTCAGAGGAAAGCTGCCATAGATCTTCATCTGTGCAAAACCTTGAGGGGCCTCATATGCCAAAAAGAGAAAATGTAATTGTATCCCACATGAGACTGTGAAGTGCTAGTGTAAAAAGGTCACAGCACACTGTCATTGTCAGATGCTGAAGCCTGGAAGGTGAATCCTCTGTAGAAACAGAAAGAGGGCTGTCCCCTGGAACAATCAGAGAAGGATGAGAGGTCACAATCACTATAGGAAGGCTCTCAGAGGCAAAGTATGGAAAAAGCTGGAAGAACTCAATTATCATCACTAAAGAGGACTTAAACCTCTACGGCAAACAACAGTAAAGGCAGCCCAAACACAGATGTCCAAGTCACTCATTAAATTTGTTTTGTGCAGTAACATGTGCCAAGTTATTTCTCTCTCAGGGCGGCCTACCATGCATATTTTTAGCAGGGCATGTAATTGATTGAAATTATGTATGAGTTTCCTATAGTGTCTCAAAAGCATTTAAGACAGCTTTGCTATATTTCAGCCAGCTATTAGGATGATAAAGACTTTTATTACTTTACCTTTGCCCCTTCCCATGCACCTTGACAACAGCTTCTTTCCCTCTTCTCCTGGAGATATTAAAAGCAAACCTATTATGAAAACACTTAGCTGACTGTTTTCAACTCCAGATGCCTTTTGTATCCCCTCTTAGATTGAGGAACACCCTGGTTCTCAAGGCTCTTTAGAGACAATGAAACCCCCAGACTATGGCACCAAATCTATCTGCTTTCTAATAAAAAATACTTTTATATATTTCAGTTCCTGCATTATACTGAGCTGAAATACACTGGACCTGCAGCATTGTTTTGCCTTTCATAGTGGGAAATGCCTAACTATGCTTTTTAATGTGTCTGGAGCAGTGTTAATTGCTAAATTAGTGGGAGGATGGAAAGGCCAATGAAACACAGTAGATAGAATTAAAAATACTTCATCTCAGAATTATGTTTTCAAGTAAAAAATAACCTAGCAGTTTGAATCTTTGAAGGGCACCTAAAAGGAGACATTTTGGGTATCTACCTTCTAAACAAGCCCATCCCAAGAATGATAGTGCACAGAAAGATCAAAGAGAGATACGGGAAGGAGACAAATCGCAGCTCAGACAAAAGCAACAAAACACTCCGTTGCTCTATTTCAGCGCTGAAACAGCCTATTTTCCCACATCTCTCTCAACTGGTCCATACTGGGACCAGGCCAACTAATGGGGGGATGCAAAAGGGGAAACTGCCCTGGGTCTTGGTGATTAAAAAGGCCCAGGGCTCCCAAGCACCACTGCTACCCCTACTGCAGTAGGAGCACTAGCTGGAGCCTTAGGAGGTGTTGAGGTTCTGGGTTTCCTAGCCATTGCCCCTTCTACTCAGGGGCCCCACCGCTTCCAGGAGTACAGTGCCTACCCCCTTTCCCCATCTTGCTCAGGGACCCAGAAAATCTGTCATCCCCCTATGTAGGACATCCTGCACCAGGCCCAGAAATTTAAAGCTGTCTTGCAGTCCTACATTGCTATTGCAGAGTCCCAGCAATACCACTCCACGGGTTTGCTATTCCAGGGCTATTTCACCTACTTGCTATCTCCACACTGAGCCACCCTATAGTTGGGAATAATAGCAGCCAATCTACAGAACCGTGGGTAGGAGGGAGAATAACTAAATAACCCCCCATTTCATACCAGGATAAAGGGATGGTGCATCCCAAGCCTAGCAAATCCCATCTGAATCATTTGGGAAAGGTTCACAATTCATGCACAGCTGGCAGTGGTTCACTCTGGGCACAAAGGGCTCAGCAGCAGCAGTGAAGGCCAAAGGCTAGAGACTGCTGCAGTAGCCACACAATGGAAGATATCTCTGTATTCACTCTTCATGATTTCCATTCCCCTTCTGCAGTCGCTTGTTGCTTGGGCTTCAGTAAACAGATATAAAAGGAATAAATTTCTCTCTCCCCACTTCCACCTCAGCTATGCATGAATAACTGTGCATAATAAAGTGAGCATTAGAGCAAATGGACTCTATTTTATTGTAAATAGTGGGTTTTTGCATAAGCTACGGTTTTATTACAGAGAATCATTTAGTTTCATTATAATGACGTTCTAGGCTGTTAGCATCCTTGTACTTTTTCCTTTAACTAAAACTGTGTTCAATAAAAATATTGGCTGTCCCTCATTTCAAGCTGTGTGCCCTTCATTCTCAGGATCACTATGCCACATACCAGACTTTAGTGGTTGAGAGGTAAGCTTCTTCACTAACATAAGAAAGGCCATATTGGGTCAGATCAAAGGTTCCCCTAGCCCAGTATCCTGTCTTCCAACAGTGGCCCTGAGGGAGTGAACATAACATGTAACCACCTCAGGATCTCTCTCCTGTCATCCATTTCCAGCCTCTGACAGAGGCCAGGGACACCATTCCCACCTATCCTGGCTAATAGCCATTGATGGACCTTACCTCCATGGATTTATTCAGTCCTTTTTCGAACCCTGTTAAAGTCCTGGTCTTCACAACATCCTCTGGCAAGGAGTTCCATGGGTTGACTATGCATTGCGTGAAGAAATACCTCATTTTGTTTTAATTTTGCAACCTATTAATTTCATTTGGTGACCCCTAGTTCTTATGTTATGGGACCAATAACTTTTCCTTATTCACTTTTTTCCACATCAGCCATGATTTTATAGGCCTCTGTCATATTTAATAGACCTCTATCATATTCATGCACTCCTTGCAGGACAGGGGCAGGGTGGGAAGAGCCTTCACTTGCTCTCCTTGCCCCCAGATCCAGATTGGTCTGGGGATGCGGGGAGTGTGAATTCTCCTCACACCCTGAAAGTGGCTCAGCAATTAGTTAGCTGCCAGCTGCTGTTCAGCTGGCTGATTACTCTAAGCGTGGTGCTCTCTTGCATGGCGGGGGCAGACTTTGTGTGCTCCTGCCCCTAAGCTCTGATTGACCTGGGGATGAGGGTGGGGGGAGCGCACAAAGTCTTCTTCCACAACCAGGGGTGCTTAGAGGGAACCACCAGCTGTTCAGAACAGCTAGTGATTCTCTCTGTGTGGGTGGCAGGGGCAAAGACATCATATTCTCTCCCACCCACAGACCAATCAGGTTCTGTGGGCAGGGAAGCACGGAAGTGTCCTGTCCCTATCCCTTCTGCCAGAGACCACACCCCATCCGAGGCAGCCCTGAGCCACTTCAAAATTTTCTTAAGTGGCTCCTGGTCAAAAATTATTGCGCACACCTTTATAGAGGCAATAAGGTATTCTCTGTATTATTCCCTTGTTTAAGCAAACATTTGCTTTTTTGACTGCTGCTGCACACTGAGTGTATGTTTTCAGAGAACTATCCACAATGACTCCAAGATGTCTCTCAAGTAGTTGTAGCCAAATTAGTCCCCATCATATTGTATGTATTGGGATTATTTTTTCCAATGTGCATTACTTTACATTTATCAACATTAAATTTCGTTTGCCATTTTGATGCCCAATCACTTAGTTTGGTGAGATCTTTTTGAAGCTCTTCACTGTCTGCTTTGGTCTTAATTATCTTGAGCAGGTTAGTGTTCTCTACAAATTTTGCCACCTCATTGTTTACCCCTTTCATTTATAAATAGATTGAATAGGATTGGTCCAAGGACAGACCCTTGGGGGACACCACTAGACTCATAGACTTTAAGGTCAGAAGGGACCATTATGATCATCTAGTCTGACCCCCTGCACAGTGCAGGCCACAAAATCTCACCCACCCCTCCTAGAATAATCCTCTCACCTATATCTCAGATATTGAAGCCTTCAAATACTTTGAAGACCCCAAGATGCAGAGAATCCTCCAGCTGTGATTTGCACCCCATGCTACAGAGGAAGGCGAAAAACCTCCAGGGCCTCTACCAATCTACCCTGGAGGAAAATTCCTTCCCGACCCCAAATATAGCGATCAGCTAAACCCTGAGCACGTGGGCAAGACTCACCATCCAGACACCCAGAAAGTTCTCTATAGTAACTCCTATCATCCCTCCAGTGACCTATTTCCCACTGATAATGAATGGTCAATTAGTTACCAAGATCATGTTATCTCATCAAACCATCCCCTTCATAAACCCATCTAGTTTAATCTTGAAACCAGATAGATCTTTTGCCCCCACTACTTCCCTTGGAAGGCCGTTCCAGAATCTCACTCCTCTAATGGTTAGAAACCTTCGTCTAATCTCAAGTCTAAACTTCCTACTAGCCAGCTTATATCCATTTGTTCTTGTGTCCACATTGGTATTAAACTTAAATAATTCCTCTCCCTCCCTGGTATTTATCCCTCTAATATATTTAAAGAGTGAAATCATGTCCCCCCTCAGCCTTCTTTTGGTTAGAGTAAACAAGCCAAGCTCCTTGAGTCTCCTTTCATAAGACAGGTTTTCCATTCCTCGGATCATCCTAGTGGCCCTTCTTTGTACCTGTTCCAGTTTGAATTCATCCTTCTTAAACATGGGAGACCAGAACTGCACACAGTATTCCAAATGGGGTCTCACCAATGCCTTGTATAACGGCACTAACACCTCCTTATCCCTACTGGAAATACCTCGCCTAATACATCCCAAGATCGTATTAGCCTTTTTCACGGCCATGTCACAATGGCGGCTCATAGTCATTCTATAGTCAACCAGGACTCCGAGGTCCTTCTCCTCCTCCGTTTTTTCCAACTGATGTGTCCCCAGCTTATAACTAAAATTCTTGTTATTAATCCCTAAATGCATAACCTTACACTTCTCACTATTAAATTTCATCCTATTGCTATCACTCCAATTTACAAGATCATCCAGATCTTCCTGTATGATATCCCGATCCTTTTCTGAATTGGCAATAGCTCCCAACTTTGTGTCATCTGCAAATTTTATTAGGACACTTCCACTTTTGGTGCCAAGATCAGCAATAAAAAGATTAATTAAAATTAGCCCCAAAACTGATCCCTGAGGAACTCCGCTAGTAACCTTCCTCCAACCTGACAGTTCACCTTTCAGTATGACCCGCTGTAGTCTCTCCTTTAACCAGTTGCTTATCCCCCTCTCAACTTTCATATTAATCCCTATCTTTTCCAATTTAACCAATAATTCCCCATGTGGTACTGTAGCAAATGCCTTACTAAAGTCGAGGTAGATTAGATCCACTGCATTTCCTTTATCTAAAAAAATCTGTTACTTTCTCAAAAAAGGAGATCAGGTTGGTTTGGCACAATCTACCTTTTGTAAAACCATGTTGTAATTTGTCCCAATTGCCATTAGCCTCAATGTCTCTAACTACTTTCTCCTTCAAAATTTTTTCCAGGATCTTACATACTACAGATGTCAAACTAACAGGCCTATAGTTACCCGGGTCACTTTTTTTCCCTTTCTTAAAAATCGGAACTATATTAGCAATTCTCCAGTCAAATGGTACAACCCCTGAGTTTAGAGATTTATTAAAAATTTTTGCTAATGGACTTGCAAGTTCATGTGCCAGTTCCTTTAATATTCTTGGATGAAGACCATCTGGGCCCCCCGATTTACTCCCATTAAGCTTTTCAAGTTTGGCTTTCACCTTGGATATGGTAATATCTACCTCCTTATCCTCAATCCCATTTGTTAACTTACCATTATCCCTAAGATCTTCATTAGCCTCATTAAAGACTGAAGCAAAGTATTTGTTCAAATATTGGGCCATTCCTAGATTATCCTTAACCTCCACTCCATCCTTAGTAATTAGTGGTCCTACTTCTTCTTTTGTTTTTTTCCTATTTATATGGCTATAAAACCTTTTACTATTGGCTTTAATTCCCTTTGCAAGGTCCAACTCTACCTGACTTTTAGCCTCTCCCACTTTATCCCTACATGCTCTAACCTCAATAAGGTAGCTTTCTTTACTGATCCCTCCCATTTTCCACTCCTTATATGCTTTCTGCTTTTTCTTAATCACCTCTCTGAGATGCTTGCTCATCCAGCTTGGTCTAACACACCTGCCTATAATTTTTTTCCCTTTTCTAGGGATACAGGCTTCTGACAGCTTCTGCAACTCTCCACTCGGAAAGCTTACCATCTATTCCTACCCTTTGTTTCCTGTCTTTTAACCAGTAATCAATCCAAGAAAGGACCTTCCCTCTTCTCCTGGGACTACTAACTTTACTTAAGAGCCTTTGGTGAGGGACCTTGTCGAAGGCTTTCTGGAAATCTAAGTACACTATACCACTGGCTACTCCTTGTCTACATGCTTGTTGGCCCGCCCTCAAAGAACTCTAGTAGATGAGTAAGGCATGATTTGCCTTTACACAAACCATGTTGACTTTTCCCAAATAAATTATGTTTCTCTACGTGTCTGACAATTTTATACTTTACTATGGTTTCAACTAATTTGCTTGGTACCTAAGTTATACTTACTGATCTGTAATTGCAAGGATCGCTTCTATAGCCCTTTTTAAATATTAGCATCACGTCAGTGATATTGACTGGAGTGACTCATGACTGGAACATAGCTAAAGGGATATTAATTCCCTTATATTCCCCTAGGAGGGCAATGATTAAACTGATTACTGTTACCTCGATTTCTGGCCATGATAAATGGGGAATATAGAGACCTGTCTCAATACTGAACAAAAGTGAATATTGTAGGCCTCCCTTGTAACCTCTAGACTGGCATCTTGCACAAAAGTGGGCCTGACATGACACTAGTGTCCTGCCCTGGCCCTCTTTGGGACAACATCATGTTTCAGACAGTGAGATAGTTCACACCTGTTGGAGCTATTGATTGAATCAGAATCTCTACAACTCATACAGATGTCACTGAGTTACATGGGTAATATTTTTAAGCTTTTCTTCACATCCCAGGAGATCAGAAACAATTTTTTTTTAAATTAATTCTGACCTGATAAAGTGACTCCAGGTTCTGGGGCCTATAGTTTCTATGCCTTCACCCTGTCCTGTTTCTGTCAATAACAAATATTAACTGAAGATCTTCAAGGGCCTATAAGACTGGTTAAGTTAATGACGATCCCTTGCACTGGAGTGTTGGTATGAGGGGAAAACATCGTGCCAAGTTGAAAAAGAAAAATCAGAGTACATCATGAAAAAAAAACATCAGAAAATGTAAAGTTCCTCCTGCACTTGAAATCTACCTTCTCTTGTACACATATACTGCAATAGTTTATTTTACTAACTCACCCTACATATACTTAGTAATCACACAAAATGCCACATAAATGTTTCCAAGGTTACTGAAAAATTCAATGTTTCATTCGTATTGTATTACTCAATATGTATTTGCTGAGCATGTAAAAGAATGAGTACACATTACATGTAAAAACCTTTTTCTTTCAAATATCTTCACTTCTGAACATGTGGGCTATCAAATTTGGGCATGTCTTTCTGCAATTAGAGCAATAAGTGAACTATCTATTCTCAAATGATATTTTAAAATATCCATTGTTTTATCTAATTCAGTCCCCCCCCCCCAAGCAAAGGATATATCCTTATTCAGAATTATTTGTCTATATGTGCCTAAATTATTTGTCTAAATTTTTAAGCTTTAACTCGGTCATTTGAGCTACGTAAGTGAAAATTAGGGTCTCAGAGAATTTCTCTTGCACTTGAAAATTTGTTTTCTATTTCATATTAATAAAAAACATGAATTTTTAAAATTGAACACTAAAAATTTTTTTTCTGGGCTTATTTTTTTTTAAATCTGTGGCCTTGACCACAGCACCACTTTCTCTGAATGCCTCCAATTCTCCCCCTACTCCATCACATCACACACAAGTTGCTTGTATTCACTTTGAAGGCCTTTCATGTCAATTTTTTTCTGCCTATCTTGTCTCTTGTGCTCTGGAGCTGTCAATGCTTGCCTTCATTGGATCACGATGCCAATCTGCTTTGGCCACAGTGTTTCTGCTCTGTGTTTTTACAATACCAAGCACAAATGAGTCGGACTCCATAAGTAGGGCACCTAAGTATTAGAGTAATACTAATAATGTCCATTTGTGTAAGTTAAAAGTGACTGAAAATATTGTTTTAGAATGGAAATGCCATCTTAGATTTAACAACAGAGTAGTTTCCTTACTGTGTGCTTATAAAATACTAAACTACTCTGTGCAGATGGATTTTGCCACCTATGTATGTCGGAGAATAAAATAAATCTAGACTGACTCATCACCCCTATGGAAACAATTCTTTCATGATATAGACATCTCCTATGGGAAGTGGAGGGTAGAGAAATGAAAAACATTAGTTAGGAATGCAGGAGTTGTGATATTGGATCAGATCTGTGACCCCTCTTCCAGGAATCAGTGGACAGTATTAACTACTTTAAAAAAAAAACCTCCAACAGGCAACTATGATGTTATCTGCTTTTGGTTTGTGATGCAAAAAACTTTATAACCCGTCTAAAAAGATCATCAGCTGGTAGAAATGAGCCAGTCTTTACAAACCAAAGTTCTGACTTGGTTTAAAAATTCTTATCCTTACAACTAGGAATAGTCTTGTGCATATATATATATATATATATATATATATATATATATATATATATATATATATATATATATAAATCAAATCCCTCCCTGAATCTTGCTAAGCACTTGGAATCAATTGTATTTTCTGGCAATGAATAACTATTATCATATTTTTGGACAAGCAGTACCATGTCACACTTGTGTAACTCACCCTTCATTATAGTACCCCAAAGCATTTTACGAATATTTTCAAAATATCACAATAACTGAATAAGGTACAAGAGATATGTAAAGGCCAGTATATTTATATATCACTTCCTTCTACTAAACAGCTATAAGTGATAGACCTTATAAGACTTTCTTTAGCTCAAATTGGTAAGGCCTGTGCTTTTGGAGCAGGAAAATGTGTATCCCATCCCTGCTGTCGCTTGGAAATTCTGGAAGAGTAGGATGTGCAGCCAAGTGACAGAGATGTTCTGGCTGATCACAAACTCCTTCATTGAACAGTCTTCTATCACTTTATGTTATTATTTTTAACTGTCTCAGACTGATCATCATTTCATTACGACAGTGTCCGGAAATCTTCAAGCACCCTGGCAACAAGAAAGGGCAATAATTCTGATTTGATCATGGAGACCTATGGATGCTGACATATTCCAAAGCCTGCTGAGGACACCGCAACCCCATTTACAAAAAGAAGAGCTATGGTCCCAATGCATGATTGCCGTTCTACACTCACCTCAGCCATAGAAAATGCTGACTATCAAACATCACCTTCATCTGCAACAGCCACACAGATTGCCTTGGCTTTTTGACACCGCAAGGCAGATGAAAAGAAAGGGGGAGAAACTTGAGGGATGGAGGAAAACACAGGCTGATTCAGGATGAAACAAAACTGAGTTCTGAGGCATACGTCTTATGCCGTGGCTATATTACAGGCCAAGAGAACCTGACTATAAGCCTTCAGTGAGGATGACAAAGGCAGAGTCCAAAGCTGTCCTACCACTGTGAAAGTCTCCAAGCTACAGGATATGATCATGGTCATCGGATCCTCCCATTCCCTTATCTGCAAGTCAACATATGGATACATCCAGGCCCTTTCTGGTTTGTGAAAAAGTGACAAACAACCAATACCACTCCCGACTGAAATAATCAATGCCTCATTCAGGAAGGCAACCCTTCCTTCCTTTTTCACACATGCAATAGTCCGAACAATGCTGCAGAAACCTCCTCTAGATAATTTAGTCATAGCCAAATATTGCCCTGTGTCAAACCAGTCACTTCTGAGTCAGCCCATGGATTATCTTACAAAAGGCCAAGTAAAAGCCCATCTAACTGGAGTTAACATTTCTAGACCCACACAGTCTAGATTCATGGTGGGATATGGAAGTGAAACTATCCTAGTAGCACTGGTGCATGATCTCATAAGAACATAAAAACGGTCTTAAAAACCCTTGGATCAGTCCAAGGGTATGTCTAGATTACCTGCCTCTGCTGACAGAGGCATGTAAAATAGGTTACCCGATAGTCAATGAAGTGGAGATTTAATAATCTCCAACTTAATTAAAATAAAAATGGCTCAGCTGATCATTGGCACAGCATGCGAGTCAAGACACGGATCAGTCAACAAGGAACATCTTTGTTGACCACTCCCTTATGCCTCGTGAAATGAGGTTTACAGGAGTGGTCGACAAAGGATCCAAATTACTGCAAAGTCCTCCAAGCCTCTGGCTATCAAACACATAATTTCAGCATGTCTATGGCAGGTATCATTCCCAGGCTCAGACTGTAAGGCCAGAAGATCCTGATTACCTAGTATGACCTCCTGCACACTGCAGGCCACAGATTTTCACTCACTGACTCCTTTAATAGAACCATAACCTCTGAGTGAGTTACTGAATCCTCAGATCAGGTTTTAAAGATTTCTAGTTAGAGAAACTCCACCATTTATACGATTTAAACGTGCAAGTGACCCATGTTCTATGATGCAGGGGAAGCTGAAAACACCGTAGGGGCTCTGCAAATTGACACAGCTGAAAATTCTTTCCCCGTCCCTTATAAGGGAATCAGTTAGACCCTGAACAGATGGGCAAGACCCAACAGCCAGACATGTAGGAAAGAATCCTCTCTAGTAACTCTGTGTCCTCCCCATCTGCTGTTCCATCACCAGTTGTTGAAGATATTTGCTGCTAGCAATCACAGATAGCTGCATGCCATTGCAGGAAGTCTCATTGTCATATCCTTCATAAATTTACCAAGATCAGTCATGAAGCCCAGAAGGCTGCCGCAGACTGTCTGCTTGTTCAAATGCTAAAGACTCTATCCTTGCGCTCCCCGTCCCCTTATCTCGCTCAGTATGACTAATGAAGATAAATTGAATAATAATGTACATGTAACCAGCCCACACTCTGTATTAAGACTGCCAACATTTTCTGTGTAATGCTCTGTCACCTCATCTTCTCTCTGTTAGTGGGAGAGAGCATCAATACATTATTTACACTTCATCACTTCTTTCTGTGGTCTAAATCCAGTACTTTATCCACTTCTCAGTAAGCTCACTGTGAATTCTGCCAAAGCAAGAATCGCAGGATTTAGACCCGTGTTTGTCAGGAGCGTCTCTCATGATTGTTCACTGCCTACATACTGACTGCTGTTAACTCATGCTTCCTTTTTAAGTGAAGGCCAAATCCTGATCTGATTAAAGTAATTGGCAAAACTCCTACTGACTTCAACTGGGACTAGGATTGGTCTCTGAAGTAGTAACTGCCAAATAATACCACATGTGAAGCCATAGGCATCTGTTCTTGTTTTTTACCTTTGCAATACACCCAGGTTAGTATGCTTAAAGCTAATGACAGTTTAGGTTAATTACTTGATTACAAACTAGAAAAAAAATGTTTCATTTTTCTTTGCTGTTTAACTGGCAGCAATTTCTATTCTCCTTTCTCCAGTCTCTCCCTCCCCCCTTGCATTAGGTATCCCAGAGCAATTGACACTAATTTAGTGAATATTAATGCTGCTTTGCTGTGAAACCCTAAGAATGCTGTGCAGTAGCTGAAAAAGATTCCACTAACAAGAAATTTTAATTTTTGCAACAGGAAATCTTTGTGTGGTCAGGGCCTTGCTCTAGGGACCCCAATCACACATGGCACTGAGAACTTCTTGTGAGGTGTTCCTGTGGGGCATTCAAGATAACTGATCATAGTTCCCTCTTCCTTATACAATCAGGGAAAGCAGCTGCATACTCACTGAACTCGTTATCTACCATGGTTGACAGCCAACAATTGGGAGCCGTAAGGACAAGCTCTAATAAAAATATATGGAGATATACTTGTCTCATAGAGCTGGAAGGGACCTTGAGAGGTTATCAAGTCCACTTCACTGCCCTCATAGCAGAGGTAAGTGCTATCCCTGTCAGATTTGCTCCAGTACCCTAAATGCCCCCCTGGAGGATTGAACTCTTAACCCTGGTTTTAGCAAACTAATGCTCAAACTACTGAGCTGTCCCTCCTCACCTATTGGCCCAGTCTTTTGCTGGGATGGGGGAAGAATGAAGATGTACTGACTAAGATTACAACAGAGAATTTGTGGCAGATTTCAAAGAGGGTTTTTTGAGCAATACTGTCTTGTTAAAAATGTAAGTTACAAAATATACCAACAGAGCTTCATCAGTGTATTTGAACAAGGTAATGTTATGCTTTTAGGTTATGCCCCCAGGGGTTAGAATAAGCATAGTGGAATTTTAAATAACTACTAGATTAAATACAGTCAATGGGAGAGGAGGGTGCACACCATCAAAGCCAAGTGAATAATTCATTACAAAATAATTGATTTGATACATTTTACCTGCTGCGCCTATAGAGGGAGTAGAAAGTTTTCATCCAGTGCAACAGAGGGCAGGATCTAGCTCTTAGTGCATAAAATAATTTTGTGTTTAAACGCCTCTTGGCAGAAGAATGTCTTAAAATGAAATCATACCCTTAACTGTCACCCATTTAAATAAATATTTAAGCTAGATCATAAGCAGAGTGTATATTTTCTTCTTTAATGTGATATAAAGAATGCTAGTCAGTGTGTCTTGACATGTGAAAGAAATGTGCTTTGGGAAAGCTTCATCTCTGGGTACTGCATGGTGGGCATTTTATTGGTTTTAGTTGTAAGTCATAGTAGTAATGAATAAAAGCTACAGAAGAAGTTCTTCGGGCTCAAGCCAGGAACTTTTATAAATCACATTAAAAAAAAAAGCCAAACAATAGCCTTGGCCTTAACTATACATCCCCTTTCCTTTTAACTAGTGCAATGGATTCTAGTCTTAGGAAGATCTCATATTAAGTTAACTTTTCCAAATTAGAGCCAGACACAACATCACCACCTCAGAGAGGTCTTCCTTTTTTTAAAGCCATTTGTCTTACTTACACAGGTGACTTACACAAAAATGTCACCAGATTTCAAGTTTTAGTTTCTTTAATCAACAGAATATCATGAATGTGTTAACCATAGTTGTAGCTCATCTGCCTCAAAGGCTGAACTCCAAGAACAAGGCATAACGATTTGCAGTGACCTCTTACGGAAAGGCCACATTTCAAATTGTAGGTTGCATTTTCTGTATGGTCCATAATGAATAAGTCTACCAACTTTTGAGATACTGGATGTCACACATTCAAGTACGTATGAGTAAGATGCATAAACTGTGAGGACAAGGTCAATTATAGACCTTTCTTCCTTCCTGCAACCACTGGTCTATAAAGAATGACAAACCAGATATCAATATTCTAGGTCAATGAAAACATGAAAAATATTGGTCATTCATTGAGCTCCTTTGTTCAAAGGGTCTATTATATCTGAGATTCTACACAACGACTTACAATCGTGTTATCACAATGTTCTCGTCTATGATTGAAGACTATAATATAGTATTTTTAAAAGGAAAAGTTGATAATGTAACAGTAGCAGCTTTTCATACCATGTTAAATTAGCTACAAACGTTCACTGTACACGCTTCAGTATCTTGACATAGTTAACAAAGGACAACCCCGTGGGCAGCTATTGTATGAGTCTTCTCTGATATCAGTCATTTTCCATCATTAGGATGTCCCAGGTTTTACCATTTTTCTATTGATAGCATCCACTGACTTTTCCAATCGACAGCAATAATGTCTCCAGCATTAGCAACAATAGTAGCAGCAGGGGTTGTGCTGTGTTTGATTTTCATTGACATGACTACAGCAGCAATTTATAATGGAGAACAAATGGTTTAGAGAGTGTGGGGAGGATATAATTGCCAAGAGAACTAGTAGTTTCTCTACTGCAGTTCTTTGTGTAAAATTTACACAAGAATCAAATGTAAATATGAAATTCATTTTCAGTTTTAATTGAAATCTAAATTATTGTCCAACTTGTGCATTTTCTGCAAGAAAGTGTGACTTCTTAAAAATCAACATATTTACCATCTTAAAAGAGATCATTACTTACAAAATGTAAAGACAGCTTGCAAAAGTGACTAATTTCAGTCTTGAGCAGAGATGGGAAAAACCTGAACATTTTCGTCATGGTGAAAACAAGGCATTTTTTCCCTAGTGCATTCAAGTGCCAAGTATCATCTTTTGTCAGTATTTTTATCTCTAAGATATTCTCTTCTGGGGACAAAGTCTTTTAAAAAAAAATCTGATTACTTTAGTTATTTGAGGTGTGCATGAAATATTTCCAACACTGACCACTCAGCATTGACATTTGGAAAAGCTCTCTCTCTTGCAGAGTCTGTGAAAATGTACTACAGCCATGCCGTTGACCTGTGAATGTTCCCCAAGTAGGTTAAAGAAAGCACATTTTTAAATAGTCTTACACAGTCCTGTCATTAAGTATGGCATGTTGCAATACAGCTTTTGGGCATAAACCATTTTAAAGGTATTTATAATGGTTGTAAGTAAAAAGCAAAGGATTGCTTTATTTTAGAAGACTCACATAGGGACACATTCTGTCTGGGCCTTATATGGATGTGTAGTATGTGTATGAGGCGGGCATAGGGAGCCTGCCCTCACCTTTGCACTACCCAAAGGGAAAACAAGCAGAATCTCACCCTCTGAACTCTGGGAAGTATAGGGGCAACTCCTTTCCTATTATTCCATAGGCACATGAAGCCCCAAAAGCGAGAGACAAAGCTTTGAATCTTCTTTATGATACCCATCAGTAGCCCAAGGGGTAGGTAATCCAGCCACATCTTACAAATGGAGGTAGCAGGTATGTATCCCTGACTCCATGTGTCTTTTTCGGGGTTTTTTTGGAGAATTCTGTTACCCATGCAGCTCTGTCATGTCAACAAATGAGAACTGAGTGCCTATGTTTTTGTCACCTTTAAGTTAAGCACAAGAGACATTGTGGGGAATACAATGGAATTTAAGCCAAGCAGGCAGGGTACATAGATCTGCCAGCAGCAACCACCAGCCATTTTTCCTTTAAAAAACCAAATATATATACAACCGCACATAGCCATTCCAACAACAGTTGTTAACCTGCATCCCACACTATTCAGAAAGCACTACTGATTCCTAAGAAATGTACGCTGCTTACAGTCAGAGGAGTTATGACATTGGTCAGTAAGAGTATAGTATAACACAGACTCAAGCAATACATTTAGCAGATCTGATGCAATTCTCCCTGTAATTCATTCTGCTCTGTAATGCATCTGACCAATACACTCTGACAATGATCATATGCCCTGAGTGAGGGCTTCAAGTCAGGCAATTTGCATTCCTCACTAGGCCAGCTGTTAGTGCTGGACTCAGGAAGGGGAAAGTCTCCACTGGCTTAACTCCACGGAAGTCAACTGAGTTAAAGCAGATGAGAATCTGGCATTCCTGGGTAAATGGGTCAAACTTAAAAAAAAAATTAAAAAAAATCAACATTTATTTCCACTTGAGCTAATTCTTGCCTCGCTGTCTGAAACTTACTATCAGAAAGTCTTGTTCAATAGATCTTTTCATCCAGCTCTGGTTCCCTTTCCTCTTCCTTCATGGGGCTATTAAGCATTCTGGATTTATCATCAGGCTGACCACCTCGCTATTGGTGATATCCAATCTTGTGTTTGCATATTCTGGTCCTGAAACTGACCCACTGAAGTAAAAAATAGGACCTCAATTGATTTCAACAGTGACTAGGTCAGACCCTAGGCATCTATGTGCCTTTACTAATACAAAAGTTTTTAAGTCAATATTTTGGAAATGGAACTATATTTCCTCTATTAAACTTTTGCTACTTGCCCTCACTAGAGCAGAACACAACAGTGTCTTCAGAAATGCCATAGTTCCATTGGAAAGTGTTGGCATGTCACAGGTACATGTACAGTTCATAGTACTGAAAGAGTCATCATTTCGGACCATTCCCTCATAGCACAAAACCAGCATAGCACTGCTCTACCTCTGCATCCCTATGACCATCTCCAGCCTCATCCAGCTGTCAAGGTGATGTGGACTTAGTCTTCCAACCAAGCACTTAAAGAAATTCATCCCTTCCAGGTAACAAAGCCCTTTAATAAAATCCAACAGAAAAAAAAAGAAATCTTTAGTCCATCCAGAGTCAACAATCAGTCCCGTTTTTTATGGGGAGGTGTTAGCGGTTGCAGACTGTCATAACACCCCCCAGTAAGTAGTTACTTGGATCTTGATCCACCCAGAATCTAACGCAGGCTGATGCTCTTACAAAAGGCTCACTGGAATCCTCAGAGAGCTCCTGGCCCTCAATCAGACTTCCTGACCTTTGATAAGAGAAATCTGCCTATTCTTCTTACTGATCAACCCTCTACTGCTGGACCTTCCTCCACAATCAGCCCTCACCCACTGCATAAGTGCAGCGCAACAAGGCTAATTAAACAGGACTTATTAGCTCAAGTCTTCCTGAGCCCAGATCCACAAAGGGATCTGAGAACCATGACAATGGTAGGCATGCTCTGAGCACCCCTAACTTCACACAAAATAGCCAAGGGGGTAAGGGAAGGAGGTGGCAGCTTTCCTTTGGAGTCTTTAGTCCAGTAGTTAGAATACTCACTAAGGTTCTGAGAGACCTTATGTCAAGGCTGTTCCCCACTCTGACATGACAAATGCAGAAATGGGGGCCTGAAAGATCACCCCAAAACCTTGTCTCTATAGCCTTTGGTATAAAAATTTCCCCCAAAATTCTAATACCCAGACTTCGGAGAAATCCGTGCCACCACCCAAGCAATTCCAAGAAAACCAGGGAAGAAATCACTTGGGAAACCTCTTCCCTAAGGTAAAACTCTCCCCTGCCCCAATCTCCATTTTACTCGAAGTTGGGAAAAACAGAGGGGATTCACAGACAACAATGGACTCTGCCCTTGCAGTTAGGCACTGAGTCCAAGGACACACCAATCAACCAATTCCTGTTAATTAGAAAAGAGAAATAAACTTTTATTATCAAAACAAAACTACAGTTGCAAGCGTAGTAAAGTGGCTAGATGGAAAGAGCCACCATTTGATAAAGGTAATCAAGGAAACCCCCCTGGGCTAACTTAGTTACAAAGAAAGACCAAACACTTAATCAGCTCAGACATTTCCAAATTCCCAAAGCAGGAAAACAACAAAACCTGATGGAATAGCTAAACTTTTCCCTACTTACACATTGGAAGAAGTCCATTCTTGGAAAGAGAAGTGTCTTCCATCTCCCTTCATACCTGGAAGAAACTGCTCTGCTCTTAGACAAAGGAGGGGAAGATAAAAACTCCTCTGTCCCAGTTTGAAATTCCTACCTGCATTGTTATTGGCTGACCACCTGATATCTGCGTAGGTGCTAAAGACATTAGTTAACCTCCTAATCCCCAGATGCTAGTCAACACTCCTGGTTATGACACCTTAGTTCAATTTTCTCTTCTGTCTAATGAAGTAAAGGGATTTGAACAGATGTTTCCTACCTTTCAGGTGCATATCACAGCCACTGGACCATAGAGTCACTCCTTTTAATCAAGTTAATATTTATTTGCTTAATATAAAGTTGGATGAGGTCAACAAGAGAGGCTGAAGAATGCTCACTTCAGATCATCCCATAACCCAGCAGATAGACAACTCACCTGAAAGATAGCAACCCTTATTCCTCCTTATTGTGAAGGGAAATTGAACTGTGGTACCCCACATTCAAGGTGAATAATACCTAGCCACTGGGCTAAATATTATAAGGGAGGCCCACTGCTCTTGCCACACCCCAGCTATTTGAATGGAGTTGGGCAGGTGCCTAAACTATTATTGCAAGAACGGCTCATTAGTACCTAGGGGAGGGTTCCGGTCAGTGCAATCCAAACAGACATAGGTGCCTCTGCAGTGCCAACTTCTGAGAGAGGGATAGGCCTAATACACATCTGTCTTGTAGGTACCTGCTATCAGTTAGCTTAAGTGGCTCTTCACCTAGCCCAGGTCTACACTAGGGCTTTATTTTGAAATAATTCCCCTTAGGTTGAATTTGTAAGTGGAGTGTCCACACTACTATGCCTGTTATTCCCTGCTTTTCTCAGGAAATAACACTAATTTTAAAATCGTTATTTCGCAATAGTGTTAGGGTGGACACTCCAGTGCTGCTGCTTTGAAATAACCACTTCCCAGAGTAATTTGAACTAATTACTACCCACAGCTTTCTGGGGCTCGAAGGCGAGGTAGTGTGTCCTTATTAATGGAGCCTGCCTCAGACTAAATTTGATGCTTCTCTGTAGTGGAGAAATGCTAACTCCCAATTTTACAAAATGGAAATAAGATGAATTTAGTTATTTTGAAATAGTTTCCTGGTGTACATATGCCCTTAGTGTGCTAGCACTTGTAGATCCCATTCCAATCTGCCTACATACTGTATAAAAAGCTGAGGTCGCTAACCTCAGGACTGGCATTACTGTGATTTTTCAAGACACCTAAAAGTTAGATATTGCAATGTCTAAGTCTTTTTGTGGAGTCAGGCCTTAGCCTTTAAAGGAATGGGCCATGTTGTGATTGTGGGATTCTCCTAGAGGTGTTTTATTTACCCAATGTATTAGCTACATGAGGCACCAGAGAACTGATTATTCTTAAAAATATTGATGGACACAGATGCCTAGAAAACAGACTTAACCCTCAAATAATGTCTCTCTGAAAATTACCCATTAGTTAAACTGCTGCAACTTCTGCTTGTAGATTAGTGGTTAGTTTAATTCCCAATTCAAAACTATGTTTATTATGTAGCTGTCTGCATTGTGGTTGTAGCTGTGTTGGTCTAAGGACATTAGAGAGATAAGGTAGCTAGGGTAATATATTTTATTGGACCATATGTTGGTGACACAGCATTTTTTTTAACTTGCACAGATCTCATCTTCAGGTGTGGGGATATCAGGTCTTTAGGTAGTTGTCTGTCAGGGTGGATCTAGACTACACCCTGTCAACAGAGAGATGTAGATTAGGCACATCAAAATTGCTAATGAAGCAGGGATTTAAATATCCTGTGCTTCATTAGCAAAAACATGGCCACCGCTTTTTTCTAAATGGAGTTTTTTCGAAAAAAAAATTGCAACCCCATTTTTTGAGGAATACAGGATCTGTTGAAAAAGGGTTTATTTTGACAGATCTGCATCTAGACTGCCTTTTTTTTTTTTTTTTTTTTTGAAAAACTCCATTTGGAAAAAAGTAGCAGCCGTGTTTATGCTAATGAAGCACAGGATACTTAAATCCCTGCTTCATTAGCAATTTCAATGTGCTTGAGTTGCATCCTTCTGTCGACAGAGGGATTCAGTCTAGATGTAGTGTCAATTACTACAGTGCATGGTATTATAACACAGGATGATCACTTGGTTTTGTTAGCATTTTGTTAACATTTTAAAATATGTGACAATTATGGGTGGAGACTAACTCTGTATGTTTTGATTTCTTAATCTTTAACTTACTTTTTGGATGAAGTGTGAGAATAAGGGCCTTTATTTTACAGCAAGGGAAACGGAGGCAAAAATAGATTATGCAACATGCCTAATTCTACAGAACAAGTATTGTAGGTGGCTGCAGATGCTAGGGAGTAGGAAAGAGACTCTTGTTGCTACTCCTGCTATACTTGGCCTGTGTGTTAATACATGAAGACTTGGTGGTGGGACAAGTTCCTGCGTGGCCTAGGGGATAGGGCATTCACGTGGGGAGGACAGGGTTGTGGGTTGGGATGTGTCGGGGGAAACAGCCGGGCGGCCCTGGGACAGGTGGGATAAAGGGCCTCTCTGCAGTAACACAGTGGGGTGGGTTCCTGCATGGCCTAGGGGATAGGGTGCTGGCCTGGAGGATAGCATCATGGGTTTGAGTCCCCCCCCCCCTCCACTGGGAATAAAAGTGTTCATGGACAATATGGTGGGATCAAAGCACAAGTCAGATTCAGTGGATTTAATTCACACTGCTGTTTCTTCATTGTTGCTTAGCTACTCATGAGGCTATTTTACAGGTGACAATTATAACATTACAATATAGTACTTGAGAACTCTTCCTCTGCCATTTCCCCCTCTTGATGTATTTCTGATTCTGTGTCCTGGAGCAATCATATACTAGACGTGAATGGAGGAAACTGTTTTCTTAAGGCATTTCAGTTTCCTATGTGTATCTCCACTGATGAAAAATCACTCCTAGAGTGCTCTTGAGCTGACATAGTAAGGGTCCAGACATGGTAATCTGAGTGGAGAATAAGCTTTTTCTCTGATTTTCCCATTTGTACATTCCCAATAAATAGTAAGTGGCTATGCCAGCTGCAAATTTCACATGTGTTTTGATGTCGTGTTCACTTAAGTCTCACAAATTGTTTTTTTACTTCAACAACCTGTAATAAAATACATGGCTAGCATTAGGACCTTTCCCAATAATAGCAAAATTAAGAGCTTCTGCTATTGTAATTCCAGTACATCCTATGGGCAATATCACAAAAGAGTTTTAATCTAAATTTGGGCTTTTTATATACACTACCTTGTTTGCATGGGTATAATCCAGATTTTTTATTTATAGGCTTTTTGACAGCACTGCTTCCTGTACATCAGAAGACCATACAATTATCAATGGATTTAGTATCATAATATCCCTATTAGCTAGGTATGTAGTATTATCATAATTTTATGGGTTGGAAAGGGAAATGTTCACTGAATTGCTAAAGTTCACACAAGTCTGAGATGGTGCCAGAAAGTGAACTCACCTTTCCTGGTTTTCCTGTCAATACTATCACCCCAAAGCTATCTTTCGCAGACTAGTATTCAGTGATTTTTTTTTTTTTAGGATGAGTGTGAAATGCTAGACCTCTTTCTAACTTTCTGCTTGCGATGTGTGTCATTGTTCTAATGCTGTAGGAAATATCTGCATGCTATATCATTTCCAGCAATCTGCACTCTAGCATTATGCTAGAGAGAACCATTCAAAAGGAGTGCTACAAAGTATATTGCGAATATGGAAGCAGCGATTTTATCAAAGAAGGCCCTGAAATATTTATTTCAGGCATTAGGAACATATAGATAGTAATATGATAGCAGGCACGTAGGGATCTGAGAAGATTAGGTTACGCAGGAAGGGTGCGTCTAGACTGGCAAGATTTTGCGCAAAAGCACATGCTTTTGTGCAAAAACTTGCCAGCTGTCTACACTGGCCGCTTGAATTTGCGCAAGAACACTGACTTTGTAATGTACAAAATCAGTGCTTTTTACGCAAATACTTTCACACTCCCGTTCGAGAAAAAGCCCTCTTGCGCAAGAATACTTGCGCAAGAGGGCCAGTTTAGACAGGGAAGAACTGTTGTGTGCAAAAAAGCCCCGATGGCTAAAATGGTGATTGGGGCTTTCTTGTGCAAAATCGCATCTAGACTGGCCACGGATGCTTTTGCGCAAAACCACTTTTTGCGCAAAAGCATCCGTGCCAATCTAGACGCGCTTATGTGGAAATACTTTTAACGGAAAAACTTTTCCGTTAAAAGAATTTCCACAAAATTATGCCAGTCTAGATGCAGCCGAAGGGTCCAGGAGAGATTGTAGAAAATAGGAATATAAACATCCTCAGAACTCTTAACACCTTCCCATCTAGGATTTTGCATGTGTGGAATAGAGATCGAATATTTGTTCTCAGTGGTGGACTTTTTAGTTGGCGGGCAGTTCCTTGCTGCAAAGACATAGCAGCATAGCAGAGCAGCTGAGTTATGATAGGAATAGATGTCTTTTTCTCTTCCCTTCATACCATACCCGTGTGTACTGAGGGAGCCATAGCATGGATTGAGAGTGACAAAACAGCTGCAAATAACAGGTTACCCAAAGAGTTGTTAATCATGTTACAGGTGATATTACTTCACTTTAGATATGAAAGTTGTAAGGAGCAGCTACAGTATATGGAAAACACCAGTCTCATAAAACCGCATCCAGATAGCTCTCAAGTGGTGATCAGCAAGATTGGAGATATTTGACTTGACAGCATGTCTCCTGTCAATCAGAATCAGTAACAGGCTGTGCTGAATAAGAAACAATCACTCCAGAAGGCCCAATCTCCATATAAAGCATTTTGGCAGCGCATGTGAGGGCATCAGCAGTTTGAAGTGGTCAGGGAGTAGAAACCAGAGGAAAACGTGAGGGGGGGGTGAACAAGAAAGAGCAGCAGGAGTGGTAGGAGTGGAAATCAGAAAAAATAGCAGCAAGAGAAGAGCAGAATGGGGCAGAAGATTAGAAAAATGGATAATAAAATATATCCTGCTATAAAGCATATCTTTCCTAAACAATAAGCAGGAAGTCTCAGACTAGGAAGAGACAGTCCAACCATCAGTAGTTACAGGTTACTAGTCCAAAACAAGAATGTGAAATTGATCATTTAGATTTTTGGGGGCAGTAATTGTTTTAGTTCAAATAGCAGCAAGCAAAATGGGGCACTGACTGGAATCTCAGAGGACTATCACAATATGATCCATAAAAATAGCATCAGAGAAGAAAAGGAAGAGTGTTGTGATGCTTTCTAGTACATATTATATTTAGGAAGAGAGGCTTTATGTATTAAGTGCCTCAGGAACTGGGGGACCAACTTGAGATATCTTAAATAGGCCTTATTCTAAAAAAAAAGTGCTGATTACCTGTTTTCTGAATACCAGGAACACTTGACTTGTTACGTGTTGGATGCTCAACAATTAAGGAACCCCAAAACACTAGTTGCTGCTGAAAATGTAAGCTTCTGAATCATGACCAGATCAAATTGTTGCACCAATTGCTTCAATAATGCTTCTGTTTGAAATACAGTAATATTCAAGTTGAGTCACTTGCTTCTAACTGGATATCATTACACTATTAAGTGCTTCCTATTATTTGAGAATTCTCTTATATAAAAATCAGGATAGCCTCATTGCCTACAAGTGCCACCACCATGAAAAAGTTATGGACCACTATCCTGGTCTTGGTCAATCTAGACTACTGCTCTGTAATCGCAAGTGCCTAAAATTCCTGGCTGATGTATCTTGTATTCTGGATGCCAGCAGCAATCTTGCAAATCACACCCTGAGTGATTGTGTGCTAGACAGCTCTAGTTCAGCAGCTCTGATACACAGAGCCTGTCAGTCTAGAATCAAACAGTGACTTCCACCAGCCTTGTTTATAACTTATGAGGTGATACCAATGAGTTCCCAGACCCTGCAGCTGCATCTAGACTGGCATGATTTTGCGGAAATACTTTTAACGGAAAAGCATCTAGATTGGCAAGGATTCTTTTGCGCAAAAAGTGCTTTTGCACAAAAGCATCAATGGCCAGTCTAGACACGATTTTGCGCAAGAAAGCCCTGATCACCATTTTAGCCATCGGGGCTTTTTTGCGCAAAACAGTTCTTCCCTGTCTATACTGGCCCTCTTGTGCAAGTATTCTTGCAAAAGAGGGCTTTTTCCCGAGCGGGAGTGTGAAAGTATTTGCTTAAGAAGCAGTGATTTTGTACATTACAAAGTCATTGCTCTTGCGCAAATTCAAGTGGCCAGTGTAGACAGCTAGCAAGTTTTTGGGCAAAAATCTTGCCAGTCTAGACGCACCCTGCCTGTCTTCAGCCCTCTCCTGGGCTGTTTAGAGAAATAATATTGTATGTTTGTTCATTTAAAGGGACAAAAAGCCAATCACATCTGATTAACTTAACTGGGTAAATACATCTTTCCCTTCAAACACTGAAATGAGGGGGTTTTATAGTGAAAATAAATTTATTAACAAGACCTGGGTGAA
Organism: Pelodiscus sinensis; assembly: GCF_052426305.1. Classification (NCBI taxonomy): domain Eukaryota; kingdom Metazoa; phylum Chordata; order Testudines; family Trionychidae; genus Pelodiscus; species Pelodiscus sinensis. The sequence continues at coordinate 25,148,126 of NC_143057.1, read as the reverse complement.
GTGACACCAAGTGAAAAGAACTAAGTTAGAAAAGATTACAAGCAAATAAAAGTAGAAATATGTACCTAAAAGTGTAAAACACAATCTAGATTTGTTCAACATGATTTCTTTCACCACTCCGTCTTTTCCGCCATGACTGATTTTACCTCAGTCATCACTTTTCACAGACATACAAAATGTTTGCTCTCCTGCATCCTGCTTCAAAGACATTTTAACACTAGACTTGAAAGAGAATCCTCTGAACTGTCATTCATGCTTAAATTTGACACTTTACACCTAGGTCTTAACAAAGACATTATCTTACCCATTACAAAGATAGCTTCTCCAATTATCACCTCTGATATCATTAGCTCACAGACATTTACCTCCCCCCTCATCCTCCTTCTGTTCTGAATTCTGATTTGTCCTTTTCATATGTGTTCTTTTTTTGTTTTTTGGATTGTATCCTTTGGTATATATGGTCATGCCAATTTTCTTCCACTATTTGATCTGAGGAAGTGGGTCTGGCCCACAAAAGCTCATCACCTAATAAACCATCTTGTTAGTCTTTAAAGTGTTACATAGTCCTGTTTTTTGTCTTCCTAGGTAAAAGATCTTTGCCTAAGCAGGTTTTTCTATATTCAGTTTCCAAATAGTTCAACCTCCTTTGCTGCCCCCTCCTCCAGTAAAGGACCTATTTTCCTCAAGCTTGCAAGAGCTATGGCTTATGTCTCCCTAGTGATGATTTCTGTTTTTGCAATATATCTTTCAAAATTCAATTACTTTGTTTTAAGAGGCAAAATGACCTAAAGCCTTCTTCTAGCCTTCCTGTGGACTATTTAACAACTTTACCTAGGCAAGGCAATATGGTTTTGAATATGTTTTAGTAATATCATAGAGGGGAATTCATAACTCTACATATAATGTTTCTACACACATTTCCCCATGGTGTTGACAAGTAAATTATTAGTTTTCACATGAGACCTCATAAGGTGTACTTTATAAAAAAAAACACCACCATAGTTTGTAGTGTGTAACTATATGGGTACTTTGAGTCACAACCATACCATGTATCATATTTTGTGTGTAATGTTTTAAGACAATAGTAATAATGTGTATCAAGTTAGCACCTGGAGGCCCCAACCAGGATCAGGACCTCATTATGCAAGGGACTATACATTCTTAGTCAGAGACAATCCTTGCCTCATAGAGTTTTCAGTCAAAACTGAACAAAGTAGTAGTATTCCCAGTTTTTAGAATAGGAATCTGAAGCACTGAAAGATTAAATGGCTTGCCCAAGGTCGCACAAGAAACCAGTGGGAGAACTAGAATTGAACTCAAATTCCCAGTGTTTGAAACCAAAAAAAAACAAACAAACAAACAAACAGATCTTTCCTTTGAGACTGTACAAGGAAATAGAGTTTTAGGAATATTTTATGGTGGCTTTTTAAAATGGTTTTGGTAGTTTTTCTCGTCTCTTTTCTCCTGTAAAAATCAGGCTTCCTTCGTACCTGGAGACCAGGAGCACAGGAAGAACTAATGAGAATCAGTACAGTTTTTGAAGGCTCTAAAATTTATTTATTTCTGTACTTTAATAATCTTAGTTTTAAAGGCTAATATCTCAAGATCTCCCAAGACTAATAGGAAGTATTGTGAGTCCTGAAGAAATGTCAGCAATTTCTTCTTTGTAGTGCTATAAATCTCTCCTATCTAGTTTCCTCCACTCTCATGGGCTGTGAGATATTGAACCTCAAAGCTACCATATGATCTATATGTTAGAAAAGTATCATCTGCGGGTGGATCATTGGTCTGACTCAGTATGGCAATTCCTATGTTCCTACAGACCAGCCAAGGTCAGCAGCATCTATCTTGCCCTTCTTAATGGGTCCATGGCATTGGTCCCACAGGTCTGAATGATTTTAGTTACCTGATAATCAGACTAGTAGTTCTTTGGGGCTCTCTGAACTATAAATCAGAGGTTTTCATCCAAGAGTATAAATAGGTATTACATTGCCGATACCCACAGAGGACCCGATCCTACAAACACATTCACAGACTTAAACTTTACCTCAGAACATAATGCCACTGAAATAGGTAAACATCCTGCCATGGAATGTGTTTTCGCAGACACAAAGTGCTCTGCGTATGTGTGCATCTTTACATATATTGCATTAATAGTATATGTATTGTACATGTAAGAAATGCTTACTTTCGCTTGTTTTGTTTATCACTTAGGGCTGTTCAAAAACTCTTGCTGAATTTCATTCAGGGTACATCTGTGATTAATTCTGATACAACTGAGGATAACAAAATAATAAGTGAGTTGTAGATCAATATTCTTCTCAATCATTAACAGTGGAAAAATCTGTGCAGTGTGAGTTTAAAGAGAGAGCGATCTATTGACATGAATGTGATGCTTTGACTTCCGGCAGTGAAAATGGCAGTAGCTTGGTTTTTTAAAGTTGAAAATGTCTTAAGTCACTGAGCTAATGTCAGAACTGCATGCTTTTACCAAAAAACGAAAGCTCAAACTGCTATATTTCAGCTACTTTTTTATAGCAATATTTTGTTCCTTTTTTTTTCCCCTATACCCTATAGAGATAGAATAAAATATTAAGAAAAGCGTATGGCAGGCTTTTCAACATTTCTGAGTTCTGCTGGTAGCACTTGAAGGCTTAAGATTACACACACTGTGTGAGGGGGAACAAATCTTCAGTTTAAATAAAGTGCAGTCTTAGAGTTAGTAGGTAAATGCATATTTCCCAGATGGTAGAAAAAGACTATTACAAGAGGCTTACAAAGTCTAGAAAAGATCTTTGAATAATGCTATGATGAGAACACACCACAGATTATTTTTATAGCATCATCTAGAAATTTACCTGATGGTAAGTGCTATAAAGAGCAAGATACTTTTTGTTGTAACTAGAGCAATCCATTTTAATGGGTTCTTTATATTTGTAAGCCATGGTATAGACAAAATTTAAAAAGGAGAGTGATAGACAATACTAGAAATCCAAAATTAGAAAGAGTGGAGTCCATTCCTTGCCAGGTTTATTTTGCAACTGTAGAAGAATATCACAGTATCCCTGTTTAGAAGATTGAAAAAGTGAATGTATAGGTTTACTGGGTATTTGGATGGTAAGGCCTCTTAGTAATTAAAATGTCTGTAGATTAATATTGTGCATCTGGAAAAGGTTACCATCATCAGTCATTACTGTGAAGACAATCCCAGGAATTTGACTACAAAGTACATTCATAAATAATCTGAATGTACAGGAGTCCATAGTTCATGTGAATTAAAATGGGAGTTCCACTTTTGACTTCCGGGGGAGCTGAAGCAGGTCCTTTTGGTGTCACGTGGAAAATTCTTAGAAGACATTAGGGACACTAAACCATATACATTTAACAACACAGTACATATTAAGCACAGTCTCCTGGTCTTGGAAAAGACCATGAGAAATGCTATTTTGTGGATCACAAACTTAGATCAATAGAAGAAATCTATCAGTTAAAAATCCATTTAAACCTGTGGCTAGGATTCATACTAAAGGGGGAGGAAAAAAAAAGTCAGAATAATCCAAACTGATTAAGATGTAGGAGCACCATCTGGTGTCCAATAGAGAAAGTGCAACCTGCCTTTCACTCATTTCTCCTATGCTATTTTCTGCTTGTTTCAAATAGCCCAGGGCAATTTAAGGATGGGCAGCCTTTTAAAAGAAATATGCAGGTAATTGCCATTATTTGAGTATAACTTTTTTTTTAAATCTAAAGTATTTTAGAGAGAAAAAAATAATGCAATATAACATTTGCAAACACAGCTATTTTTGGAAGGCTGGAGCGGAGAAACTGGGTTTCAAACCACATATTTTAAGGCTCTAGATGCTGATTACAGTAGATGGTTTCTGTATTCTATTTTAGTGTAACCCTGAAGTCGGAGACTGAAATGTGCCAAATAAATGATATTTTTTTCTGTTTGCAAGGCATAACCAACTGCCTTTTCCCACACTAGTGTATTTTAAAAGCAATTAAATATAAAAAAGCCAAGAATCCTTCCTGACATCACAATGAAGCACAGCAGGCTGCAAAGAATTTCTTGTGGTTTTAAAGAAAAGTGCATATTTGATAAACAAGACTCGCTGATCAAGAATGTCAAGTCAATAAAAGAACTGGGACTCATAGAGCTGGAACTCTAATACTCACTTATGGTAACTCAGATATTCTAATAGCACTACTGGTTGAACTGAATGTGAATGAGAAGTGGTACGTCTTTAAGAAGGTTTCCAGTATCTGCTTCTCTGCAGTACAGCTAGTCAGGAACAATGATGCACAAAACACAAACTGGGAGAGAGTTGATCTGTAAAACGAGTACAGCCATATGGACTTTACATAGAGGAGAGAGAGTCTGATATCTTCCATATACACACAAAGCACTAAATTACCATCACTTTCTAAGTAGGCTGTGCACCTTAACTGTATGAATGTAAGTATTCATGCACAAGAATTAAAATATAGAATTTATCTGGTTTCTACTTTAGAATTAGTGAAAGATATTTTGATTAGTACATTTATTATTGTACTATAGTATTTTTTCATTCATTATGGATCACGGTCTATTGTGCTTATGCCAAATTTGTAGTTTTTAGCTGTAACTCATTTTACTCTGACTGAATAGCTCTAGGAAAATAGGTGATACCTTTCACATCTAGAGAACTGGTTAGAATTTAACCTGGTCAGGTCTTACTAAATGTGATCATATGATGGACATTTGGTGGCTGTCATATTTTGGCACTATGTAATATATCTGTTTGCTTGTGTAGCTATAACCTCTAGTCAACAGATCTACACCTATAAAAATCAGAGACACAGAATAAGGCAGAACATATTTTTTGTGTGACATGTTCGGGTTCTAAAAATAAATTGTCACGGCTAGGATTTTTTCAAGATCTAGTTCCTTTACAGCACAGTCAAATAATCAGAGACAGTAAGACCATTAGCCAACTCTCAACAACTAAAGCTGGTCAAAAATCAGAATTTCAGTACCACTGGACAGTCCAGTATTTCAACAGTTGTTTCCATCCAGAATTTGAATATCCAGATTCATGGAATTAAGAGTTCCAAAAACATTTGGTACCACATTGAACTATGTCCCCCTGCATTGATATTTCCGTTTTGCCAAAATCTCTCAATATTTCATCAAGAAAATCCAAATGAAATATTTTGGCTAGAGTCAGGTCAAATCAAATCAAACCAAATTTAGTTTGCATTACTTTCTTTCACACAGACACACATTACATTGCCCCACAATTGGCCCCTGCACTGCCATCCAGGGGGACAAAAGGTTAATTCTGTTTTCACTTCAAAGCACATTAGCTAAAATCACAAGAGATGCACTTACACTGTTGCTCCTTGTGTTGTATCAGTTCAGCCCCTGGAAAGTTTCAGTTTTTGTTGCAATCCACTATCTGACTTCATAATATCCCTCTCATTCATTAGTTCCCAGTGGAGTCTTTTGATTGGCTGTCTCTGAAGGGCTATAGTGAATGAGTCTATAAGCACATGGAAGTTCTCTCCCAGGCTGTGTCTAGACTGGTCAGTTTTTCCGGAAAATCAGCCGCTTTTCCAGAAAAACTTGCCAGCTGTCTACACTGACCGCTTGAATTTCCTCAAAAGCACTGACTTCCTACTGTAAGAAATCAGTGCTTTTTGTGGACATACTATGCTGCTCCCGTTTGGGCAAAAGTCCCTTTTGCGCAAAACTTTTGCACAAAAGGGCCAGTGTAGACAGCTGAGATTTGTTTTCCGCAAAAAAGTCCCGATCGCAAAAATGGCGATCAGGGCTTTTTTGCAGAAAAGCGTCCATGCCAATCTAGATGCTCTGTTGCGAAAATGCTTTTAACGGAAAACTTTTCTGTTAAAAGCATTTCCGGAAAATCATGCCAGTCTAGACGTAGCCCCAGTGTTCTGAACATTGTCTGTGCAAGATTTGTTTTTATGATATATCCTGAAATTTTTAATGGCTATTCAGAGGGACATCCCAGTGGTGAAAAACTTTCTAAATGTCTTGAACAAGAACCAAAGTAAGCATGTGTGAACTGGGATTTCATTTCATATGTGCTTGTTTGACTTCGCTAACAAACTAATCAAGGCATTATAGGACAGGAAGGGAACCTGAGAGGTCCTCTAGTTCAGTTCCTTTCACTCATGGCAGGACCAAGTGTTTCTAGAGAATCTAGACCATCCCTGGCAGGTGTTTGTATACTTCTGTAATGAACTCACTACAATAACATTCCTTTGAGTAGGATACCAAGTGAAAGTCAACAAAGATCTATAAAAAAAATAGTTAAGAGTTCTTAAAAAAAAAAGTGCCTAAACTTAGTCTTCCAAGCCTGTATTTAATACTTTAAAAAGTGTTTTGGCTTTTGATGTGGTGAGTGCACAGGCCTTCTACTGTGTGCTGAACATCCTCCATGTGTAGAATGTCTAGAACAATGAGACCTCACTCTCAGGTGGGACCTCTATGAGCTACTCTAGCATAGTAATCTACTATATATTTGAGAGAGTTTGTGCATGTCTGAGACCATTTGTTCAAGAACTCCTTCTAAATGGCAAGAGCTAGGACCCCCACATTTACTATGCTGCTTCCTCTTACAACAACTTAAAGCAAGGTCAGGGTTTGGATGTGCCAGGACAAAGAGAGTGGGATAGCAGGGACAGTTATACCCCAGAATGATCACGGGGGGCAGGAAGTGTCCCAGCCTCGGGGAGCAGTCACCAGCTGGGCTGTATTCCTGCCACCGCCCTGGGCCAGCCTGAGGAGTAGCCACTAGCCTGGCAGTATGGTCCCTACCACTTTGCCAGCCCTTGGTAGCAACCAGTGGCCACTCCCTCCTCTGAGCCCTTCTACACCTCCAAAGCCCTTGCTCTGACTCCTAAACCTCCAGCCCCTGCCCTAACTCCTGCAGCCCCCACACCTCCAAGTTGCCTGCTCTGAGAGACCCAAAAAATAATAAAAAAGAAGATTCACCTCCTAATGCCAGCACTGCCCAAGACAAGGTGTTTTTTGTGTTAGGTCTGATCCTTAATCAAACTGATACAAAAGCATAGCATTAGTGTAACAGGGGCCACCCTTCATGCAAGTGCCCCTTGGTGGCTGAGGGGGATCTTACAGTCTCTATCCACCTGTCTGCAGGCAAAGCAGCATCCAGTAAGTGGCCAGAGATCAGGCCTCTTCTTTTACCCCCTTGGGTGCAGTCTGCAGGGGGCTGGGAGGGACCCAGGCCCACCTACTTCTCTAGGTCCTGGCCCAGAGACCCTACAAATAGCAGTTACCAGCTGAGTTTCAAGTGATTAGTTGCTGTCACATCCCTGGGACACTTCCCCAGAATGCTGTTTCATCCAGCCCTTTTCTAGGGCCTTGTGGTTGAGTTCCCCCTTGTCCAGGGTTCTGCAAGGTTGTCCATGGCTTCTTGGCTAGCCTTCAGCCACAGGACCTGGCTCTGACCAGGTATGATGCCCAGCTCCCACTTAGAGCTGTCCAGCATGCTAGTGTTCCCCAGTCAGCCCTGAGGTCTGCCTGGGTCAAGCTCCACAAAGGAACTGACAGACCCTAGCCTAGCAGCGCCTTTTATATCAGCCTGCTGCACCTTGATTGGCTGCAGCAGAGGCTGCCCCTCTCTTCTGCTTGGAAGACCCCTCTACTGCCCCTGTTGCTGTCCAGTGTGCTAAAAGGCCTCCAGCAAGGATGTTGGGCTTTGTCCACCCCATCATAATTATGCACAGTGAAGAGAGTGCCCATTAAAAGTAACAGGAGGATGGCAGAAAACTTATAGGAGTCTGCAGGATCTAACACACCTTCCCCTAGACAGAATGAGAACTTTACAAGCTATGACATTTCCCCTGAACTCTTTTTTTTTTACTTATACATTGAACAGAAATGTCATGTAAAGATACCAAAACACTTATTCTCTTTTTTTTCTTCTCCTGCTTCTCCCTTATTCACAGGTGGTGGTTGGAATAATTTGAGGGTTGTCTATACCACAAGCAGATTCTAACACCAATTAGCTCCAGTGTAGTAGCTGACAAGTTGAGAGGGCAGAGTTGAATCTCCACCATTCCCTGCCATTGCCCTCCCAGCAGTTCCAGGGGGACAGGAATATTGCATCACACCCACTTACGGTTGTGCATTTAGACTCAAAGCACAAGTAGCCAGGATATATGGGGTTGGGAGGGTTCTTACTCCTCTGAACAGGCACATTGTCCAAGTCAAAATCTTGATCTTAATGGACCTCATTATTTGAGTGCCAATGATGTACTTAAATTTCAGGGGGTAGCTGAGTTAGTCTGTTAGGGTATGTCTACACTACCCTCCTAGTTCGAACTAGGAGGGTAATGTATGCATACCGCACTTGCTAATGAAGCCCGGGATTTGAATTTCCCGGGCTTCATTAGCATAAGCGGGGAGCCGCCATTTTTAAATCCCCGCTGCTTCGAACCCCGTGTAGCGCGGCTACACGGGGCTCGAACTAGGTAGTTCGGACTAGGGTGCCTACTCCGAACTACCGGTACACCTCGTTTCACGAGGAGTAACGGTAGTTCGGAATAGGAACCTAGTCCGAACTACCTAGTTCGAGCCCCGTGTAGCCGCGCTACACGGGGTTCAAAGCAGCGGGGATTTAAAAATGGCGGCTCCCCGCTTATGCTAATGAAGCCCGGGAAATTCAAATCCCGGGCTTCATTAGCAAGTGCGGTATGCATACATTACCCCGCTAGTTCAAACTAGCGGGGTAGTGTAGACATACCCAGAGAGAAAAAAAACAGCAAGCAAATGGTCTGGTAGCACTTTATAGACTAACAAAACATGTAGATGGTATCATGAGATTTCATGGGCACTTTCTTCAGATGATAAAAGATATAGTTTCTTATTTGTTAAGTAATATGTATTGCACATATATTCAAAAACTGTGACAACCACAACACTGGCTCAGAATACATGTTTTGAGAGAAACAAACCAATGCCTTACAGTGGTTTGAACAGTACCTTCTTCCACTTTTCACTAAGCAATCTCTCAAACACTGATCTGTGTAAGAAATAAAAGGAATGGACATTTCTGCACTGTTGTGAGGAGTGTGCACCCTTGCCCAAACTTGGTTTTCACACTTTTAATTATTGCTCTTATTTGTATTATCCTCTACTCTTGTTCATCTATACATGGTCCTAGTGAGTGACTGTTGGAAATTTCCTTACCATAGCTTTTGTTTTCTAAAGTCATTAAAGTGTCACACCAATGGCTGAAACCTATGACTCTCTTTTGGTGCGGAAGTCAACCTGTTCTTTGAAATTCATATTTCTTTGGATGCAGGATTTTGGTCAGTCCATCTACAATAAAAAGCACAGAAAATGAAAACTGCATCCCCCTAACTGAGAGAAAGGAGAAGGAATAAATGAGTCACTTGTGTAGTGTAACATAAGAAAAATAATTTTATTTTTTTAAAGTGTATATTTCAGCCTTCTGTTGCTAGGACAGTCAGCTTAATGATGGTACTTGCAATCTCTTTCTGGTTCATCAATCATACCTGAGCTATAGGTATGATAGCTACATTTCCTGACACTGCATCCATGGTGTTACTAAGGAAATCTGCAGGAAAAAAAAATCCTCTAAGGAAAAGAATGATGCTACAGCTGGCTGCAAACATGCGAGAGAGAAACAAACCAACACCTTAGAGTGGGTTGAACAGCACCTTATTTCACTTTGCACTAAGAAATCTCTCAAATACTGATCTATGTAAGAAATAAAAGGGATGGCCATTCCTATACTGTTGTGTGGCGTGTGGACCCTCGCTCAAACTTGGTTTTCACACTTTTAATTATTGCTCTTATTCGTGTTATCCATGCATAGTCACAGCTCTCCGCCGAGTGCACCACTTCAGTCACACAGACTGATTCTCAGCTACTCTGACTTCAGTTCAGTGACCAGTGAGTTATACTGGTGGTATCTGCAGACACATTGAGGGACATAATATACCATTTTCTGCATCCAAATTTGAAGAGAGTCTGATGTCATGATCCATTCTGAACTAATGAAACAGCTTTTTCCCCAGTATAAAAAATAACAATACATATTAACCAGTCTATCACCATGTTCTTCTAATTTTTCCCCTCTTCTTACTAAGAGAGAACATTGCCTAGATTAAAAAAGGTTAAATTCATGTCTGTCTGTCAAACAGATGCCTCTGTGTGTGTATCTGTATATAATAAATGATGGACTTGGGGAGGTCATGATTTGGGAGTTGGGTATTTGGGTTAAATCAGTAGGATGTAACTGATAGAGATACATATTTTGAAGGGGAATGCTGGGTAGAGGTAAAAGCACTTGTGCTCACATGGTAAAGCAATGAGAACGAAGAACATGAAAAAATCTGAGCCAGGACTATATGTTTGTAACAGAATTTGACAATATTAAATGCAGCTACATTTGATTAAAAAATGTGTAATGACTTTCAGCGTTCACAATCACATGACACAAGAGAGTGTAAATCTGCTTGGATTGAACTCCCATTGGAAGGGTTTGCACAACACCATGTCAGTGGCTTTAGCTGATCTGTTTTCTTTTTCTGCCTCTGCCTCTGTTTCCCAGGAGTAAATGGGAATGATAACGTTGATTTACCTGCCTGAAAGCAACATTATGGGTATTCACTAGCTGATGTTTTTTTCTCTGATGATAGAAGTTCAGTAAGGGCCAGACTGTCTCAGCTGCACTTGTACATGGCGAAGGAGAAGTTACAAGGAGGCTTATCCTATGAGTATGTAAGCCCAACCAGGGACAATCAAAGCCCATGTGCACATTGCTCAAGGCATGAAGAGAAGGCAATGACATAGCTGTGGCCCCATTCTTTTCACATTAACTCTCTGAATAAACAGAACACAACAGAGAAATAGGGTGCAACCTACACATGACTCCACATTTTGAGTAGCTCAAGCAGACACAATCCCACAATCCCTTGCCTCAGGGGTCTGTCATTTTGTAATTCTCTTTTGAGGATAGTCACTGTTTCATAAGCAAAGAGTGATACTGAATTAAATTGAACCAGTGGTTTTATTAAATTCTCTGAACTTCTCTGCCCTGTTGCTGAGTTGCTTCCTCCTAGCTCCCCTGTTCTCTTTTTCTACTAGTGACCCATCAATAACAGCCCTCCAGAGAACATGGACCTTCTCATTCCAATTCCAAAGATCATTATACATCCTCCCTACTAAAACAAATAAATGACACGCAGACAGGCCCGGCCTTTGAGCAAGGCGAGCAAGGTGGTTACCTTGGGCCCTGTGCTGCCCGGTGCCCACCCGCCCAGCTGCTCACTTGCTGCCCTGGATGCTTGCTGCCTGGCCAACCACAGCTTGCCACCTTGAGCCCCACAAAATCTTTTGGCCGGTCCTGCATCCAGACCCTTAACCCATGTCCTGAGAGCACAGAGTGCTAGCAAAATCTGAGCTGGACTCCACTGGTTACATAGTCTTTGAGATACTTTGGTTTCCTCAACACCTCACCACACATGCCTAATTTTTTAAAAAAATCAGGTTTTCTTAAGTTCCTGAAATTTTCTGTTTCTCTCTTCTCAGTTGCCATTTTTTACTTCTGGTGTTTGTTTGTTTGTTTTCAGTAAAACAACCCTTCCCACAAAATGCTGATTTTCCATTTTTGCAAAATTAGAAAATACATTATTTGTACACTAACACACTGGTTGTCTTTCCCAAGCAGATATTATTGTTTACTGTTCTGGCAGCTGACCTAAGGACAGGATGTATTCATAAAAACTCAGCCTAGAAAAAAAAAACGTCATCTCAATTAAAACACACAGTGCATTTTAATGCAGTTTAAAAATACACCTGAGAAAAGGTAAATTTGGATTTTCAGATCCTAGTTTATATTTTGCAACTTAATTTGTACACTGACCCTATAAACTCTCTTCCAAACACCATTGCCTAAAGCATAGCCACAAGGCATATCCCTCCTTGATAGTCAGGCTTCATCACATGCTCTTTGACTTCCTGCCAGGACACTCCAGAAATGATCTAATCCATAGTTTTGCCTGCCTCACTTCTAGTGTGCTTCATATTTCTTAACATGATAAAAAGCAGCTGGTACTACAAGCCCTTTATAAATTATAAGGAGAGAGAAGAAAAGCTTTTTGTCCATAAGTTTTAAATAGGTGTGAACTCAGTATTAATTGGGTAAAGATTGTTGCCTTACAAAAGTCAGATGTTGTTAAAAGAAAACAAAAGCTTTTACAAAAAATGAGAATTTAATGGAAACTTGTCAAGAAATCTGAAATAAAAATCAACATAATTTTGATATCTGAATTGAACATTCCCCACAGTGTTTGCAAACCAGACACTGCAACTTCATACTAGCGCTTTAGGAAAAGAAAGTTAAATGTAGGTCTCTAAACCTAGATCTGAACACACCTGAACTTTGGGAAGTTTGAAATTGGAACCTGAATCTGGATATGAATTTTAGAAATTATTCTTATCTTTATAAAAGTCTGAACTCAAACACTATGTTTGAATGCTTCCACATAAATGTGGGGATGTTCAAAATCTGTTTTGTGAGACTTTTATAAATGAAGTGAAATATAACATAGTGAAAGCTTTGTTATCTGGCACTCAGAAGGAACTGGGGATGTCTGTTAATTGAATGAGCTGGATAACAAAGCTTATTGCTAACATCAAACAGAAGTATCATGAAAATGAAAAGAAGATTATCAGTGTTGTAAGAAACTCAGGTACAGAGATTTAGTTTGTATAATGTGTTATTTTTGTCCTGGCAGTGAAGTGTGTCATGTAGAGGAAGACAATAAAAATGTCTAAGGCCACTGGGTGTCATTTCTTGGAAATTGTTGTCATTGGTCCTTTTATAAATAATTCATGAGGATTTTCTGCATGTTTTAATGCTTATAAAGTATTTTGAGATCTTCAAAAGGGAGGTGTTAAAGTCCAAACTAGTTTTAATTCTAAGTCTTTTACCTGTGACATAGATTTGTAGAATTCAAGGCCTGGACTTCAGGCAGTACAAAATATCTGGTGCTACATAGTACTGTTGAAGCTACACAATAAATTTATTGGCTGATATATATTTAGCAGGGATTGTTTTGCATTACTCTAGTCACTAGGACAAGTTTTTGTAAAGGCAAAAGAATGGTGGAAAACCAATACATCTTGCCTACAGTTGACTGCTTATTTCTACTCAGATAGGCTCCAAAGTAGCATTACCAGGGAAAAGCCATGATCAGAAAAATTGCTTGTGAAAATAGCAGCTGTAGTTGCAGCATAAAATGTAATGCTTATCTTCTGGATAATGATCACACAATTGAAGTTGGAAAATGTTATTGTGATTTTCTAACCTAACTAATTCTATTCCTTACTAGCTGCACTCTAGTATCTTTTTCTTCCTGCAGCATTTCTATCCTGAAACCTGAGGGCTTGGGGATCTGGGGAATCCGTAGTTAGATGCTAGTTCATCTCACTGGTTGGATACAACTGTAGACACTAATGATTGATATGATTCTGCACACAATAGAAGAATGATGCTATCTGGCCAAAAGGCAAGAAAACTCCCCAAATGCTCTTCCATTGCTGGACAATAAGGGCTGACTCCCACAGTTACCAACGCAGGCAAAAAACCACACTTCATTGTGAGCCTTGCCTGAAGTCAGGACTGCAGTCTGAAGAATGTAGTCATGGGAGAACAAGCTGTAAAACCTGTGCTTGTTATTTTAATCTCTTCCAGTCAAGTTCTGTGTTTAACTAGTCACCCCTCACTTTCCATTAAAAAGAAAGAAAGTCATTGCCAGTTATTGCTTGTTGTTTTCAGGTTCCGTGTGTGATTGGTTTTGCCATTACCAAATGTGAGATCAGGTCCCTCCATTCTACCCTCATTAACATCTACACACTTTTCTCCCCCATACTTTAGCGTCTCTCAGAGGCGTTGTTCTACATATAATGTAATATCACCTTACAATAAGGTGCTTGCTTGAATCCTAGCAAGCAAAGATGATTCTCCATAACCCCCAACACATGAAACTGCTGAAATGTTAAATAAGATTATACACTCTCTCATGACACATCTCATAATTCCTGGGCTTTGCCAAGTCAAAGCATTTTTTTGAGGAAAGCCTCTCTCATGATTGCCACTTTCAATCCTAGCTTCAAGAGTAGTACAGATTTGGGCTGCTGGGCTCTCTCTAAGATACAAATGTTAGTAATGTGAACTGATTACTAACTTCAGTGTGTATGTTAAGGCTACTTTAATCACTGCTTTAGAGCTAACTGTTTCTCCACAGCACCTTCCAGAAGCACAATCCTCTCCCCCCAGATTCTGAGGGGGCAATAGATTCACTAATGCTGTACTGTTTCTTGGGATGATGCAGTCTGCTTCCTTCTCCATGGATGGCCAACTCTATGGATTGGTGTGGAAGGCAGAAATTATGTCTTTCCTCACCACACTCTTGGAAAAAAATTAAAAAGAGACATTTTTGACTGTAAATAATGTGGCAGAAAAGGGCTGACCAGAGGACAAATGTGGAAAATAACTGGGAGCACCCACTTTTCAAATACTATATAAAGACTGCCCTTTGTCTATTTCTCCAGACCCTTTGGGGTATATCTAGACTGCATCCCTCTGTCAGCAGAGGGATACAGATTAGACAGGTCGACATTGCAAATGAGGCGTGGATTTAAATATCCCATGCCTAATTTGCATCAAAATGGCCGCCACATTTTGCCGACTCAGCACTTTGTCAGCAAAAAGCGGCAGTCTAGAGGGGGATCTGTCGAGAAAGAAAGCCTTTTTCCACAGATTCCTTATGCCTCCTGCAAGGAGGTTTACAGGATCTGTCGAAAAAGGCTTCCTTTCTCGACAGATCTCCCTCTAGACTGCCGCTTTTTGCCGACAAAGTGCTGAGTCGGCAAAATGTGGTGGCCATTTTTATGCAAATTAGTCGTGGGATACTTAAATTCCTGCCTCATTTGCAATGTCGACCTGCCTAATCAGCATCCCTCTGCCGACAGAGGGATGCAGTCTAGACATACCCTTTCTCTCTTGCTTCACTCCCCAACATCTATTTTCTCCATATCATCACTGCTTTTTTTCATTTTCAATAATTTCTTCTTCTCATAGCTCTTAAGAATCTAATCTAATCAAACCCCGGAAATGATTTTCTTGTAAATGCTGCTGAGATACTTAAATGTAAGAATTGCTCCCTCACCCCTTTTTGCAATAGAAGTGCTGGTGCACATCGGCATACCAAACAATGGTTTCTTAGTACACATATACCCCTGTTCACTTTGGATTTCTTTAAATTTTATTTTGTATTTCCTTCTTTGCAGCTTCCAGAAAGTAAAGCTTTCAAAGGGGTTGGTCAGAACATAGGAGCTCTATTCCTTCACCATTTCAGTTGGCTGAAGGCACACCCCCTTACATTTTAGTCCCTTCTATACAGTGAATGTGTTCCCTTCCTAGCCTGTGCAAGTGGATATGACATGGCTGATACATGAAAAAAGTGTAAAAAAGTGTAAAAAAGTGTAAGTAGTTCCCTTATGCTGCGCCCCACTTCCTTTCACTAGAGTATTCTGAATCTCTAGCTCTTTCTCTGCTCAGAAACAAAATAATTTCTTTTTCTCTTCCTCATTTAAGGAATAAACTGCATGAATCATAGGCTTGGAAAAGACCTCAGGAGATCATTGAGACCAACCTCCTGCCCAAAGCAGGACTAACCCCAACTAAATCATCCCAGCCAGGGCTTTGTCAAGCCAGGACTTAAAAAATTCTAGGAATGGAGATTCCACTACCTCCCTAGGTAACCCATTCCAGTGCTTCATCATCCTCCTAGTGAAATAGTTTTTCCTAATATCCAACCTAAATCTTCCTCACTGCAATTTACTCCTCGTTCTGCCATCTGTCACTACTGAGAACAGCCTTTCTCCATCCTCTTTGGAACCTCCCTTCAGGAAGTTGAAGGTTGCTCTCAAATCCCCCTTCACTCTTCTCTTCTGCAGACTACACAAGCCCAGATCCCTCAGCGTCTCCTCAAAGATCACGTGCTCCAGCCCCCTAATCATTTTTGTTGTCATCCAGTGGACCTTCTCCAATGCATCCACATCCTTTCTCTGTTGGGGGAAGGAGAGGTAGAACTGGATGCAATACTTCAGCTGTGGCCTCAACAGTGGTGAATAAAGAGGAAAAGTCACGTCTCTGGATCTGTAGGCAATGCTTCTTCTAATGCACCCTATTATGCCATTAGCCTTCTTGGCTACAAGGGCACACTGTTGACTCATGTCCAGCTTCTCATCTACTGTAATCCCCAGGTCTTTTTCTGCCAAACTACTGCTTAGCCAGTTGGTTCCCAGCCTGAAACAGTGTTTGGAATTCTTCTGTCCCAAGTGCAGGACTCTGTACTTCTTGTTGAACCTCATCAGATCTCTCTTGGCCCAATCCTCCAATTTGTCTAGGTCACTCTGGACCCTGTCCCTTCCCTCCAGCATATCTACCTCTCTCCCTAGCTTAGTATCATCTGCAAACTTGAAGAGGCTTCAATCCATCCCCTAATCCAGGTCATTAATAAAGATGCTGGACAAAACTGGTCCTAGAACTGATCTTTGGGGCCACTTGAAACTGACAGCCAACCAGACATCGAGCCGTTGATCACTACCCCTTGGGCTTGACAATCTAGTCAGCTTTCTACCTACCTTACAGTCCATTTATCTAATCCTTTCTTCTTTAACTTGCTGGCAAGAATACTGTGGGAGACCATATCAAAAGCTTTGCTAAAGTCAAGGTGCATCACATCCACCACCTTCCCCATGTTCACAGAGTCAGTTTCCTCATCATAGATAGAAGGCAATCAGGTTGTTCAGGCATAACTTGCCTATGGTGAATCCATGTTGAATGTTTCTAATCATTTTCCTCTCTTCCAAATGTTTCAAAATGGATTATTTGAAGATCGCCACCATGATTTTTCTGGGTACTGAAATGAGGCTGATCAGTCTCAAGTCCCTTGTAGTCTCAACACTCCTTGTCGTGGTGAACACTTGAAATATTACTAACTACAACCCTGCTTCATTTAACAATCTAGCTAATGCTTAGGATAAACAAGCAACCCTAACTGCTAAAAGCCCAGGAGAGCCAAATTCTCCCAAACCAAACCCCTTAGTTGATTTCTTATATTCCCCCTTCATAATTTGTATCACCAGAGGAACAAATTTGTCTCTTAAATATCCCTAAATTATTAAATGGTTTTGGTGCAGCTCCCTCACTGTGGTAGGTGAGGCTAGTAATTCCCAAAAGACAAGTTTCCAGGTTTCTTCCTTCATTGAGTGTTTAAGTCAAGGTAGAGGCTACAGGCTGCTTTGGGGGTGGCAGCAAGATAGTGATTGCATCATTGCCATCCCCAAGTCTTCAAAAATTAGGAGCCAGGCCCATAAAATTATGAGTTTAAAAAACAAAGATTGGTTTCTTTCTGTTTGCCTTCTGGTTTTTTTGAGCTTTTACAACTCATGTTTTCGAGCTTTTCCCTGTGAACATAAGAGCTACAATCTATTTTATTAATGAAAGCCAAGAGTCTCAAGAAATCCCAGGGCTCCAGGATCAGGGGATTTTAGAAAAGCACCGTATATTACATGAGTTGGCAACACTGCATTTCCTTTGCAGCCTGAATCCTAGTGACAATGAGTTCATCAGCTTCTTTCACAAAACTGGCTGTCTTAAGCACCAGCCAGACCATCTGTTCCTAATTATAGGAGCCACAAATTACAGCAATAACCACAAGCAGCCATAATGGTCCAAGTCTTTTAAGACAACAAGTAGTCCTGTGGCACCATAGGCCATGTCTAAACTAGGGACACCCAATTTAACAAATTCGAAATAGTGAGTCCCTACTATGGGGAAGCATCGAAATTAGTCTGAATTAGTCTGAAATAGTGTGTCCATATTGAACAGAGCCTGCTTCTGACTTAGAATCCCCGGGGGTATTCTGGGGAGGGCAATAGGAGGGTAGTTACTTCCTGTGGCTGCTGGGTCCAGCAAGCTGTGACGTGTGCTTAGAGGGGCTCCTCTCTAGGCTTGTGTCTCACAAGCCACTTCTCCACTGCCCTCCCCTTCCCCCCATGGAACACAAAAGGGACAGATTGGGCACGTGCTTTCTTGTACTCTGGTTGCCCTTGCAGACAAGACAGCACTCACAACATGAAGCCAGAGTTGCTGCAAAGCAGTGCCAAGCTCACAGACCTCATGCTGCACCGCATGGTGCAGTTCATCCAGCCTGCCTGTATGTTGCTCCACCCCACCCACAGAGCAAACTATAAAGACATCTTTTGTGTAAAAACAGGACTCTCTATTGGGGGGGACACATAATAGGGGAGGGACTGGGAAAAGAACATAGAAGGAGGGGCTGGTAGTGAGTGGCTCCTGCCTCCGGGTGGTCTGGAGGATTTGGCTGCCCTAGAGGTCCCGCCGCCTTGTGTTCTCGGGCTCCGGCAGCCCCCGGAGAGCCTTGGAGGAGAAGCTCTAGGAGAGGCGGGAAGGTGGCTGGCGGCCCAATCCATGCCTGACAGCACACGCTCCATCACTGAAATGAGGGTGGAGAATATGGCATTGTGCTGGCGCACCAGCTGGTCCCAGGTGGCGTTTCTATGCTACCGATCAGCTCAGCTCTCTTCTTGGTTAGCCTGACACTTCTCCTGGTCAATGGCCCACTCCTGGAGCTTATCCTCAAGTCCAAGATGTGAAAGGCAGGAGAAATCTGAATTTCCACATCAAAAGCTATAAATGGGACACATTCAGCCCACTTAATTAGACTCATTGCCTCAGGTCCTACAGTTGACAAGCACTTCTACTGTTATATATATCTCTTGGTTTCTGTTATTTCCAGCACAATTCATCTGATGAAGTGGGGTTTACCCACAAAAGCTCATGATTTTATATATTTTGATCAGTCTCTAAGGTGTCACAAGAACTACACATTCTATTTAAAGTTATAGACTAACATGGCTACCTCTCTGAGATTTTTCATTACTCAAAAGCATTTTGGTACCTATCACCTATTGAAATGAATGGGAGTTAGGTGCCTAAATACCTTAGAGGATCTAGGCCTAAAGCAGTATTGTAATTCTGCTGTATAAAACCCCTGCCGTGACAGCAGAGGTAATGTAAGAGTTCCAAATACTTAGGAGGTGAGCGAGGAGGCGCCATTTAAAACTAAAAGGAAAAGTTCAGTTCATTTAATAAGAGATTTCATGTGCCTTGAAATTTAGGGGGGGAAAGAAAAACTCTTAAGTTCTGTTATTTGAGCATTTTACTTCCACTAGCTCTGAGTCATCAACTCTACCCCCGTTACTCAGAGACAGTCAGACAGTGGCTGCCAAAGGACTGCATCAGCCAAACTAAATGCCTGCATGAACCCTGGTTTGTATTAAGTACAGCTAAAAGCCCAATGAATCAGCGTATCTGAGGCAATCGTAATGATAGATTTAAATGCAATAACATCTAATAACTTTGGTCTTTTAGTCGTACAAGAAGGAGCTGATGCATGATACTTCACTCAAGACAATTTCACTTGTACTTCTCCCTGATGCTTCTCAGAGCAAAAGGAATGACTTAATTATCCATTGGATAGTCCAAGCTACACATCATTCTTTGCATAAAACCTGGTATGCTGTGGACACCCTAAGCATCTGCTTCCTCTTGTGAGCAAGCCAGCTGTATGTTTGTCATAGTAAGCCAGGTTTAACATTGTATCATTGTTCACTGGCTTCTTTAATACATATGCATATGCTGATATTTACTCCCAGTGGTTCAAGGGCCTGATGGAAGTTTTCCACAGACTTCAGTTTGATTTGGATCAGACCCTAAATGAAAAAGCAACTTCGTGTACATTTTTCACTCACATGAAGAAAACTGTTGTTGCTGGTGATCCTGTAAAGTACAGGGAGGAGAAAGCTAATGAAATAAAAGTTACATTACTCCATACTGTAGCTTCCTAATTTGTCTGTATTCATAATTATGTGGTTTCAAGTCTCGATCACTTTATACCTTCCAGCATTGAAAATTGCTGGTTGGTGGAGGTATGAAACCTTAATTTACTGTTCCTCCTGGCTGCATTGTTTTTATACTCAACATTTATCCCGTGGCACATTTATGAACAGACTATACTTTTCACAGAAGGAACCAATTTAGCAGTTGCAGGACACAAAACTCACATGGATTGACTGATTGCTGAATAAGGTAGAATAAATGTCAATCTTAAAAACAGAATGGTTTCTCTTCCCAAATTTGGTAATTTTTACAGTGGATTCTGAGATCATGGGAATGAAATCTGCCATAGCACAATGTGGAGAACATGATACAGAGTCCAGTACAATTGCCCAGGTTTGCATTTAATTTAAACTGATCCATCTTTCATTCTCCTTTTTCAAAACTGATAACATAGGATGTTCACTGATCTCCCAACATCGGGTCAAAAAACTAAGGCAAAAGCATCCAGCATATAAAACTAATTCATCACTTTATGAAGTGATATTAAGCTCTTCTCTCTCTTCACGCTCCCCCCATTTTTAGGCTGTCATAAGAAAATATTTAGTGTTGGAATAAAATTATCTTCATGTCATAAACTCAGCCAAGTATCTATTATACAATGTATATCTTTTCTAACTCATTATAGACTAAGACTAAGCCTTCTTCCTGTGGGTGTCTTGGGAAAGGATAGGGAACACAGAGCTAAAAATCTGTATGAGATTGATCATATGGAGGTTTCTACAGAGTATCACCTTGGCTACGTCTACACTGGCCCCTTTTCCGGAAGGGGCATGTAAATTTCACGAGTCGTCGTAGGGAAATCCGCGGGGGATTTAAATATCCCCCGCGGCATTTAAATAAAAATGTCCGCCGCTTTTTTCCGGCTTTTAAAAAAGACGGAAAAGAGCGTCTACACTGGCCCCGATCCTCGGGAAAAAGTGCCCTTTTCCGGAGGGTCTTATTCCTACTTCAAAGTAGGAATAAGACCCTCCGGAAAAGGGCACTTTTTCCCGAGGATCGGGGCCAGTCTAGACGCTCTTTTCCGGCTTTTTTAAAAGCCGGAAAAAAGCGGCGGACATTTTTATTTAAATGCCGCGGGGGATATTTAAATCCCCCGTGGATTTCCCTACGACGACTCGTGAAATTTACATGCCCCTTCCGGAAAAGGGGCCAGTGTAGACGTAGCCCTTGGGTTGGATGGACAAGAAATGTAGCTGTGATTTCAGGAAAAGAGTGTTGCAGTCCTGGAGTAATGTGGTCTCTCTGCACTGGTCCTTAAAAATCACTTTTCTTTTAGAAGCATGTCTCCAGGCAATGATACGGATATGGAGGATACAATTTATGGAAGTAGCTTTCATTTAACTGTATGTTTCCATATGTTCATTCACATATCAGATGGGGGTAGAATGCCATAGAGAGGCTCCTGCCCGTCTAGTTCCTGTTGCCTCAATCTCCAGCAGAGCCTGGCCCTAAAGAGCTGTAGTAGAAAAAAGCCTCCACAGTGTCCCAGAAGTGGGATTCAGATAACATGGTGCTGCAGAGATCACACTTGCTCACCTTCGATGGTTGACAGGGGAAGTCTGCTTAAGGTCCTCTCTGACTTGGCAAGATTAGGGAAGAGTTTGGGCCTATAAACTAGCCAAGCATCCTCAATTCTGCCTATCTGTGTATGGTAATAACACTTGTTTAAAAACTGACAACTTTTCTGTTTCTTAAGATTTCCTTATCGGATTTTCTGTTAACAGGTATGTTTTTAGTATGATACCCATCCTTTGAAAGTTTTGTGCAACATTTTGTTCATTTTCATTCTCCCTGAAGCAAACTGTCTTGGATTGAGTGTTTCCAAACAACGACCAGGCTGCTTCTAAGCTCTTGCTAACATCAATGGACATTTTTCCTGTGTGTGTGAGAGAAATATGACACTCTGAAACTACTGATTAATTGCACAAATTAGAGAAATGGTGGTCTTGAAATTAAGGGCTTAAGTTGCTACTCTGAAGAGTTTGGGATCAATTCTCCATTCTGGCATGGAATGCTTGTGGCAAGCCACCAAACCTTTCTGTATCTCAAGTTCCTCTTACTGTAAAGTGGAGCTAGCACTTCCCTACCTTGTATTGGTGTTGTGGGGTTAATTTAGTAACATATATCAGATGCTTAGATCTCAGAGTGATCAGAGCCATAATCTGTACAGTACCTAGAAAAAAATGTCTTAAAAATTATGAATGATATTTGGTGTTAGAAAAAGCTTTGGATTTTGTTGTTCTTGCTTTGCTTTTTCCCCATTCCTTTTCTTTCAATACCCCATCTGAACCTGGGGGAAACCAGTATAAAACTGGAGAAGGTTATCAGGAAGGCAGACAAAAAGACCCAAGGTTCAGGATGCATGGAGTTAGGTAAACGGGCCTGCATATGGAAAGCAAGAAAAGGGCTTGCCTTCGGGATAATATTGTTTAGAAAGTAAATGCCTTTTTGGTGAGGGAAACTGCCTGTGAAGCCTGAGAGCACAGCTTCTGAGAACTAGTACTCCTACCCACAATCGTTCAGTGCCAGAACCAAGTAATTTGCTGGTGCTATATCATCAGTCCTAGAGGAACTGTTTCTCAGAATGATGTTACAGCATGGAATGTTCACCATTTTCCAGGAGTTATTTCAATAGCTGCACAGCTCTTCTTCTGATTAATGAAGCAGTCAACAGATTTATAAGCCTCGTAAGTGAAACATTTCACTGGACATTTGCTGAATGGTTTGTCATGTATGTTGGCTATCTTACAGTGTGGGGGAGAATGTGATTAGAATGGCTGTTTTCATATGCACGCTTTCCGTACCTTCATTTTTATTATCAACTACTAGCACCACCTTGTCTAAGCAGAGGAAAGAATGGGACTATGAAATAGTGAGAGTCTGACTGTTTCCAGGTATTGTGTTTCCTGAAACTACCCTTTTCATTTCCATGCAATCTAAATAGCCACTCCTACCCATACATACACACTTCTTTTTTTTAGCTAATTTAAATCACATAAATGGCACTGAAGTATTAAAGCAACTATTGTTTTCAATAAGTGGTTTCTTCCCAAAATATCCATACTTTTGACTAGATGCATCTCCCAAAAGAAAATGAAAATGAATTCAGCAGAAAGACATGTTTGAGTGTGATTTAACCTGTAATCATTCATGTGCAGTTAGGTGTGAGTCCATTGACTGCCATTAAATATATAATGGACCCAGTCCCACTCCTATTGAAACAGCATGTTGAATTATTACATTAAAACTAACTTTCTGGCGTGCCTTGTTGGAAGTAGTGAGAGTGAAAAATGTTGTGTCACGGGAGAAAAGGAAAAGAAAACACATTGTAACAAACCTGTGACTTGATGATTGCCATGATATTCAATTCAGGGCCAGTTAGAGATCCACAAAAATACCGGGAAAAAGAAATCCGATCTTCAAGCTTCTAAAGCACATGCCTCAGTGACTTGACTTCAATGACAATCCCCCTTGCTGTCTAACGGAGGTAATGTTGCACAATTGCACACAGAATAATACAAATTATTACAGTATTGCACCCCCCAACAATTTTTCTTTAAATGCAACTTCACTACACAATAGGGAGTTTACAAATTATACCTGAATACAAAGGAGAATTATTATAGAGGAATAATTCTCATTAATTTTAGCATTTTAAATTTAAACAAAATTGAAAGCATTCCTGTTGCCCCTGGCATTCTGCAGAGTGCAGCAGGTGGGCCGAAGCAGAAACACAATATTTTGCTTTGAATTTCAGCCATCTGCAAAGTGCTGTTGATCACAGGCAGCCAAACTTCAAAAAGATACATTTTTTCTCCTTTGTGGCTCTTACAAACTTTCAGAAGTGGTCAGGCTCTTTTCAAGCTCTTCTCTGCAATTCATTTTCAAAAACAGTTTCCCCCTTAGAATGTGCCCCCCTTGTTTTGAGTACATGCATAAACATGCACAAACAGACACAGTGTTTCAGGTTGAATTTCTACTTTGAATGAACTAATTTGAAGCTGTCAGGTTACTATTTGGTTTCATGTCACCCCCACACAAGAACACACATTTCTGTTTTTATAATTCCAGATCATGCACTGTGCTAGTTTTACTAGAAAATGTGGGGTATTCTTTGATTTTTACTTCATTTGTAAATAGCTATTTTAATAGACAGCGCCAAACAGCATCTCATAATATGATGCTGAAGCAGCTCTATTTGGGTATGTCTAAACTTGCTCCCTCCTCAAAAAATGCATCTCGGCATGCACTTTCACTTTCAAAACAGCTGTTGTGCGGAGTAACGTGCCAGCGAGATCATGCTAATGAAGCGCGGGATATTTAAATCCCTGCTTCATTAGCAATTTTGGTCACCTACATTTGCATCCCTAGTTCGAACTAGGGAGCAAGTGTAGACGTACCCTTTCAGATGAGATGTCAATCAAAAATCTCAACTATTTGTCATTAATGATTTTGTGACTCTTTTTGTAAGCATATGGGTGTTCTTAACCCCAACATCCTGGCCAAAATCCTTTTTAAGTAATTCTCAATACCTAAATTCCTTCTGAGCTTTAGCTAATTTATTCTTCTTCCCCAGCATATACTGTTGTCTAGCATTGCTGGGCATTGCTAAACAGCTATCGCCTCTACCCCTAGAGGAAGATATATTTCATATGCCAATCTGAATATATACATGCATGCATAGAAAGATACATTCAATACCTACCTTTAAGAGTGTCATAATGCTTAAGTAATTAGGGACTGGTCTTAGAAACACATGCTTTGTCCTTTGTGGTTACTAGATTTCTCCCTAACACCATGTTGTTCTATTGCAGAATTGAAAGAAGACTGCCGACTATGGAACCACCAACAGCACTTTCTGAAGCTTTTACTAGAGTTCCATGATCCAGCCACTGAACTGCCTTAATCCTATTTATTGGTGCTCTAATGAGATCCCAGCTTCAGCTAGTGTGGTTGCAAGCTGTAATATGTGACAATAGAATCAGAGGGTACCTGGGCCTCAGTTAGCTCTTTGGGCTCTAAATCCGTCAACAATGTCAGGGACAGATAAAAGGCATTTCAACTTCTCTACCTTTGTAGCCTAATGATGTTACCTCAATTAGGAGAAATTTCCTAGGGAGCCAGGAAGCAGCAATTCCAGGTAAAGTCAGCAAAATATTTCCAGCAAAATGACTTCAGGAGAAAAGATTGCATGCATACGTGAAAGAAAAAAAATCACTTCCAGCTGATTGGTTTAAAAGCTTTAAGTGGTTGGAATTTAAAATTCAAGTAAATGCTGCTTATTGCTTCTCTTGTATGTTTAATAAAGGAAATGCTATTGCTTTAGGGGGATACATTAGCAAGGGAAGGTAATACAAATTTAGAGCCTTACAGAATCATTGAGAGAGCATGACTCATAAGCCTCTTCATTTGTGCTGCATGACCCGCTGTACTGCCTAGATAGTAAGAAAATTAGTTCTCTTGTAGAATTAGTTACTGGGTCAAATATTGTTCTCAGCTACAATTCCCAGAGAACTTAATGGGCCTGATTTCCCACTTGTGCTGGTGTAAATCAGGAGAAACCGTGCTGAAGATCAAGGAATTATAGCAGCATAAAATAAGTGAAAGTGAGAGGATAATTGGGTAAAATGGGAGATCCATTTGTGCAACTGAGAACAGAATATTGTCCACTGAAAGGTAGAGTTACCATGACAGTCAAAAACAAAAAGAGCATGAACTATCTGGTTGGAAACACCACTAACGTTTAATGCAAATAATAAGCTTCTAATACTTGAGATGCACAGTCAACCTCTGGAACTCCTTGCCAGAGGATGTGGTGAAGGTTAGGACTTTAACAGAGTTCAAAAAAGATCACAATGGAGATTAGGTCCATCAATGGCTATTAGCCAGGATGGGTAGGTCCATAAATGGTCACTAGCCCCTGTTTCTCTGGAGGTAGGTGATAGGAGAGGGATCACGTGAATATTACCTGTTGTGTTCCCTCCCTCTGGGGCATCTGGTATTGGCCACTGTTGGCAGACAGGATACTGGGCTGGATGGACCGTTGGTCTGACCCAATAGGGCCATTCTTATGTTCTTATTTAAAATTAGGCTGGATTAAACACAAGGAGGAAAACAGAGACAGGAACAAGCTTCCAGTGGTAAGGGCTGGATTGCAGTATTGCAGATAATTTAAGTGATTATTTTTCTATCTCTAACAGTTTAGGATTTGATTTTCCCCACTCTTAGTCCCTTTATTCACTGGGACTATTTTCAGAGTAAAGAACAACTTAACATACAAGCAACATGAAGAACAACCAGTTTTTCATAACGACATCCACAAAGCCCTTGAACAAATATCACAACTAAGGTACATACCCTCTTTGGTTTGATAAAACTCTCAAAAATTGGCTTATTTTTTAAATTCTGATTCGTAATCAAAAGTACTAAGTAAAATATTTCCATATCCCTATGAATATATGCAAAGAAATTCCTGTACTGAGTTTCAGAAAAATTGCTAGCTATTGAAAAAAACTAAATATCAAAAAGTTATTAGGGGCTTGTTTGGTTTAATATGGGGTTTGTTATGGGTTTATATATTTTGTTTGTTTTTGT
Organism: Pelodiscus sinensis; assembly: GCF_052426305.1. NCBI lineage: Eukaryota > Metazoa > Chordata > Testudines > Trionychidae > Pelodiscus > Pelodiscus sinensis. The sequence goes on along the minus strand of NC_143057.1, from coordinate 25,121,472 downwards.
TTTTGACAAAGCAGGAGCTGATGAAGAAAAGAGGCAGCAGCTGGCAACCTGTTTGTATTACATAGCAGTGAGAGACAAAGAACCAAAGGATGATCATTAGGGTTTGGTAAACTGGATATATTTGCTGTTGCCCTTTATGCCTTAAGCAACAAATATATTCTTGGAAATAATGATGATAAATATCTCTATGTTGCACGAACATATACCGCAATGGTATTAGCCTAAACGGGTCCAAATCTACCAAAATGTTAGGACCCTCCTAAGATATCAGGCCTCCCTGAATGGACACTTCCTTCCAGTCCCAGTTGCTAGGTATATGTATACACGACAGCCCAGATCAATGCTCTGCGTTTGATCCACCAAATCAACCTCAGATCACTTTGTGGTGACTCCTCTACTCTACCCCAGAGTAGAAGTGTAAGGGAAATCAACAGAAGAGTTTCTCCCATCAATCCCATGGTGTACACCCCACAGAAATATGACCTAAGCTATGTCTACCCCAGCTATTTTATTCACGTAGCTGAAGTGGCATAGCTTAGGTTGATTTTCTGTGGCAATGTAGATGTAGCTTTAAACTCCTTATTCTTCCTCCTTAAATTTTTCTCACCTGCCAAACAGATGGACCTCTTTTTTTCAATTTTCACAGAACCCTGAATAAATGAACAGACTACTTTGTCCATAACTTTGGGAAGTTTGCACCATTGCAGCAACTGATGTAGCTATTTCAGGGCAAGTTTTCAGGTTAGATGTACTATACTGCTGCAAGATGGTCTTGAACTGGTCTGATTTACTTTGGTATAATACCAAGGTAAGGTGCATTAGTACAAGCACCACTGTGTACCAAACTAGTGTGTCTACATTAGGGGACTGTACTTCTGTAACTACGTTGGTATAGTTGCACTAGTTAAGTTCCCTTAATCTCAAAAGCACTTTCATTTCATTTTATTTCGCTACTCCACCAGTGGCCTTCAGATGTTTTTGCTTTTGTTTTTAAGCCAACCAAAAAGCCAGATTTTCCTAGGCCTATGAATCCAATCTAATGCTCTACACCAACTATGATTTGCTATATGTAGAAGATGCTGTATTTTAATTTACATTAACCTAAAGAAACCTTACCAGAGAAGCATTTTGTCCAGAAAAAAATATTCAAATGAAACAAGTTACTCTTTGATGCATATTTTTAGAGTAAGAAACATTCATACATCAATAATTAAGTCAATGAGTCAATTGTTTTGTTTTACTTAAAGCTATTTCAGCTTCTATGTGACTAGATACCTTGCTTAAATTATTCCTCATCCTCGGTTGAATGGTTTGTTCCTAACTCCCTGCAGTGGTTTCCCCATGGCTGCATTAGGGTAAGAATTGAGATATGGCATCCTAACTCCAGAGATCCAGAGCTCTGATTGATGTGCCTGCCTGATAGTACAGACAGAATCACTGAGAGAAACAGAAGATGAAGGCACAGGTTGTCTTGCTGACAGTGTGAACTTGATTTATCATTCCTTCCCTCCATTCTCCTCCATCTGCCCCAGAAAGCAACAGGAAAGAATCCATTTAGGTAAGGGCAAAAGAACATCTAATGTTTAAAATGTTGCATGCTAGACATAAATCTTTATAGGTAGCTATGTCTTTGAATGGTATGCTGGAGGCAAACCCTTATTTGAAGCGGAAACACTGTAGGTTAACATTTAATCTCATTTTTTATAAATAGGCTGCCATTAATAAAATTGATATTTACCTTCCAAAATATGACATATGGATCCGAATCAGTGCATAGCTTAAAAGTTGCATAATTAATAGATTAGTGACAAACCTAATGAATTAGTCACATAAATTGCACATTAGTGACAGAGTTTAAATTCAATTGCATGTTTTATTTATGTTTTATTGGACGTGCCATATAAATAAATAATTAACATGTACTTGCAAATCAAACCTGCAAAGAATAATGTAAAAAATAGCAGCCTCTTGGAGGCTGGATGATTGAATGACCTTATGCTATTCTGCTTGCTCAGGTTAGAGACAGAGAAAGAGATCAGTAGCATTTCAGGGTGGGCATTGCTGTCTACCATCAGCAATCCACTGTTATGTCTATGCTGGTTTAGCTGTTGGTTGAAGAGAACATAAAAGGGAGCTATTATAGTCAATTAGCCTACAAGTCTAAAATCCACCATCTATATAGTTGCTAAAGAACTAGGCAGAGGTCTGCAGTTAAACTGGAAAGCAGAAAACATGATCTATTGTACAAGAAAGATGAAGAGGGCAGTTTTACGCTTTTAATAGCGTAATTCCTATTGTATCATAATTATGAGAACTTCAGATACCATTTCCACTAACTGTACCCTTTCTCTGTGTTCCTCTTTGACTCCTGGCTAAAGACATGCACCATGCTGGAATTCACACAATAACATACCCAGCTATTAAGACTGCTTATTAACAAATTGAAAATTTGTGGCATTGAAACTTTGAATAGGTGTAATAAATATGTCAGATGAAAAAGGCTTTGTGTAGGATATAAAGGGGAGGAAATGGTGAGATGCTCCAGGATAGTTTACTTGATCTAACTTTAAAGCCCAGGGTGACAGAGTCCCTTTTTTTATTCCTTGACCAGATCCAAGCCTTTATTTGGTTCAAAGTTAAAGAAACAATGAAGTCCCATTATCAGCCACAACATGCAGTGCCATCCATTTACAAGTATAATAGAACAAAATTTAGGCCTTATGACTAAAAGCTGATGTGGGTAGAGGGTTCTGTTTTATATCTTGCATCAAAGTATTTTAAAAAAAGTCATGCTGCTGTCCTAAGCTGCCTTTGGTGGTTTGAACGTGTTTCTGATTATGCTATTTAACTGCAGGGATGACTATATCTTCTCTCCAGGCTAAGTAAAAAACAACAACACATAGACATAGTTTCTGTAAGAAGAAACAAACACATATTGGCACTAAACAACTACTGGAGGATTCTGTAGCTCTTTTTTTGTAAGGCCTAAATGTGGTGACTCTGCTGTTGCTTCTAGGTGAAGTGATGACTCACAAAGGTGGTTGTGTTATGAAACAGGTGAGTCTTTGATCATGAAAATTCCTTGGAATTGCTATAGCTGTGTGACATGCCAGCTCACTTGGCAAAGTGACAGAGCTGTGAAAAGATGTGTTGGTAGAATATGCTTGGAGGGAATGAGTGCACCGGATCATTATATTATGTACTAGAAAATGTACTCTAAAGTAGATTAAGCTAATTTGAAATAAGGCACTCTAACTCCACACAGGGAGTTAATCAGGAACAGCTTGTCCTCTTTAAACTCACATTTTACCTTAATCCAAATAAATTTCCTGGTGTGGACAAGCCCTAAGGTATTATTGCAAACATTGCAACAAGCAATTGTAATATCTACATAACTGTTTGTATGTGCAATCTGTACATAATGACCTTCATCTTTAGATGTGTATGGAAATTATAAAGAGGAACAAAATAGTTTTAAAACAATTCAAGTTACCTGATTTTAGGAGCTCACAAAACCCATATAAATGTTGGAGGAAAAATATTCAATTTTATGTGAGAAAACAAAGCCATGAGGCTGGATCTGAATTTGAGAATCTCAGCACTGCAAGAAGAGTGAATTGCCAGCAATCAACAGGAGCACACCACATGAGCAGGTGCAAATGGGAGAGAGAGGAGTGTAATAGCAGCTGTGTACTCAGAATACATTCCAATCAAGATGTATCTTGTGCATCTGTTCTATATTTAGGGCATTTTTTACTGATACCTTTGGTGACATTTTAGCAGGTGAGAATCTCTACACAATGATATTAAAGGAGAAAGATCATTAAGTGAATGCAGAGTTTCATAATGCTGTGGAGGCAGTGATGCTGAGTAAAAATGATGGTGACTGCATATGGACTGTAACAGAATAAGAGGTTTTGAGCCAAATGCATCATTAATGTTAACTCTACTGAAGTCAGAATTGTGCCAAGTTCTCTAACTTTTAAAAGACTAACCAAATTAGGTGCTCACTTTCCACCTCCTCATATGCTGAGGTGAGATCGATGTGATAAATTGTAAAGCTGTATGATGAATTGCAAAGCTATGTGATAAAGTAATTTATTATGCACCTTTGTCTGCCTCACCTGTACTCTGTTAATTAATCCTTTTCCCCTGGACTTATTCTAATATTCTAAACTCCTGATCAACTTAAGGCAGTTGTCTGGGTTTTTAAATCAATTTAACATGCACATCCCCCAAAAATTATTCTTTCTTTCAAATACTGAATTTTCTTTTTAAAGGCCAGGGTGGGCAATATTCAGTATTATAATAGGATAATGGTACCTACAGCCCTGTAAAGAGGCAGTGGATTTTGCTTTCCTTACTGACTCAGTGGCAGGACTACACGCCACTAACAGAGCCCTAGGCTGGGCCCAGCTCCACCTATTCCTCCCCCTGCACCTATAACCCTATAACTGGGGATTTGCTGCACCCTCACCTTAGACCCTCAATGCTGGTCGACACTAGGGAGTTATTTTGAAATAACAAGTGGAACATCCACACTGCCAAGCCTGTTATTTCAAAATAATGGGCTGGGTATTTGGAAATAACTCTTGCTTTCCATGAGGAATAATGGTTATTTCAAAATAGTTATTTTTAAATAGGGTGAGTGTGGATGCTCAGCTACTGCTATTTCAAAATAATTGGCCTCCAGAGGCCTCTCTCAGCTGCACTTGTGGCTGCTCTGGCCACCTGTGACAATGCTCCCCTTCTCTTGCAGACCTTAAAGCAGCAGGCTGAAGGAAAAGGGTTCGTGGCATATGTGGACTTTTCACCCATCCCAGGAGCCATGTTGGACTCCAGCATTCCCTCTGAGCCCTCCATTGCTGCCAGCATTCCTGCAGCATCCTTGGCTGCCCCCTGGCCAGGAGCAAATTAGGGCAACGACCTAGACAGATGTGGAGATTCTATACCTCATTGAGATCTAGGGTGATGAGACCAACCTCCAAGAGCTCTGCACCAGGAGGAGGAATGCCAATGTCTATGGCCAAATGGCCACCAGCCTGGCTGAAAAAAGACACGTGGATACTCAACCTAGTTCACATGAAAATAAAAACTCTGACAGGCCTACAGCAAGGCCAAGGAGCAAAGTGGATGCACTGGAGTAGCTCCTCATACTTGCCTGTATGCTTGCAGCTGAATGCCATCCTAGGAAGAGGGCTGGTCACTTTTCTCCCCCCTCCCCCCCCCGCACCCCCAATCATTGTCAATTCTGGCCAGGACATGCCTGGCATCATCCTGCATGAAGGCGGGGTTGTGGAAGATAAGGAGGAGGAGGAGGAAGAGCAAGCCATCTTGCCCACCAGCCAGGAGCTGCTACTCATCCTGGAGGCAATGCTCCTCCCCAGAATGTCTCCCAGGTGTTGGACGATAATGGTGAAAACACTTCAAGTTAGTTCTATAAATTTTCCTATACACAGAGGTAGGTGGTGGGTTGTGAGAGGATGCATGCTCCTTGCTCAGCCTACTTATCCTGGGGTTTGCACAACAGCCTGTGCACATGGGTACACATGGAGCGCCAGTCGGGAGCACTCGGCTCCATAACACTCTCACACAGGAACCCCTCAGTCCTTCTCACAAGATTGCTGCATAGGCCTGTCTTACTCCAGCCTCCATGATGGGACACCTTCCCACGACAAGCCACCATTAAGGAGGCTGGTGTCATAGAACCACACAGCAATGCCACACATGGCACAGAGTCATGCCCACGCTTGGGTGGCATCTGCTGCCGATCAAGTGCAGTGATGCGGAGGAGACTGATATCGAGCATCGGAACATGCTGAGGGGAAGAAGAGGAGGAGGAGAACCCAGTAACACTTTATCCGGCAAGTGGCTTCTGTTGCTCAAACACATCACCTTCCCATCCTCCAGCAGGCAGGGATAGAAGTTCTCTCTCTAAGGGTATGTCTACACTACAGTGCTAATTCGAACTAACTTAGTTCGAATTAGTTAATTCGAACTAAGCTAATTCGAATTAGCGCAGCTAGACTTAAAAACTAGTTCGAATTAGCGTTTTGCTAATTTGAACTAGCATGTCCACACAGAGTGGACCCTGAACAGAGGTTAAGGATGGCCGGAAACAGTGCCAGCAGGGCATCAGATGAGGACTTAGAGCATGGAGCTGCTGTCTCAGGCTAGCCAAGGGCTGTGCTTAAAGGGAACCAACCCCCACCCCAAACAGACAGTTCTCAGGGTTCCCCGCTTGCAAAGCAGTCCTGGCTTGGAGTGCCCTGAGTGCCCACACTGGGCACATCACAGCACTCGGCCATCACCCTGGCTGCACTTGCCACAGGCTGCCAGCTGGGGGGAGGGGGCAATCGGGGGGCTGCAGGAGAACTTCCACTCCGAGAAGCCCGCAGAGCCAGCCCAGTCCTCCCCATCGGGGGTGCGTACCCCATTCCTCCCTCACCTCCTTCCACTTACCCTTCCCTAGTCCCCCTTCCTGATGTACAAAATAAAGAAAATGTGTGTTCAAAAATAGAATCTTTCTTTATTGAACAAAACTGGGGGAGACTGGGAAAAAGAGGTGGGAGAAGGGAAGGGAGAGGGGAGGGCAACTAAAATGATCAGGGGTTTGGAACAGGTCTTATATGAAGAGAGGCTAAAGAGATTGGGTCTTTTCAGCTTAGAGAAGAGGAGATGGAGGGGGGATATGATAGAGGTCTATAAAAGCAAGAGTGGTGTGGAGAGGGTGCATAAATAAAAGTTCTCCATTAGTTCCCATAATAGAAGGACTAGAGGACACCAAGGGTAGCAGGCTTCAAACTAGTAACAGAAAGTTGTTCTTCAGAAAGCAAAGAGTCAACCTGTGGAACTCCTTGCTGCAGGAGGCTGTGAAGGCTAGAACTAGAACAGAGTTTAAAGAGAAGTTAGATAAATTCATGGAGGTTGGGTCCATGGAGTGGTATTAGCCAGGGGGTAGAAATGGTGTCCCTGCCCAAAGTTTGTGGAAGGCTGGAGATGGATGGCATAAGACAAATGGCTTGGTCAATGTCTTTCTCCATCCCCTCCAGGGTACCTAGGGTCGGCCACTGTTGGCAGACAGGCTACTGGACTAGATGGACTTTTGGTCTGACTCAGTACGGCCATTGTAAGCTCAGGGCTCAGGGTTGGGGGTCTCAGTGGACCCCCTTGATTTTCATGCACACCTGCTCCTGGGTGGCCAGGCTGGCAGCTCTCCTGCCCTAGACAGCCACTTTCCTGTGCCTAGTGCGGAGATCATGGACGAGGTCCACGATGTCCGCACTAGCCCAGGAAGGTGCCCGCCTCTTGCGGTCCAGGGCAAGCTCCCGTGCGTTAGTTCGAACTAACTTTGTAGTGTAGACATACCCATAAATATTAAGAAGTCATTTGGGTAATTGGATTAAATGAATTGAAAATGTAAATTACTTTACATTTTCCATTGTTCCATGATTGATAGTTCAGTATATACTAGTAAAGGACAGCATATACTAGTATTTACATTTTTAAACTATAACTAGAGATTTTCGGTGTTTCATTTTTTTTTGAATGCCCGACTTAAGAGACTTACCTATTCCCTTTAACGTATCCACAGTTCGATACTCAGAAAATGAGATGCCCAAAATCACTAATCACTTTTGAGAATCTTTCCCATAAGAGTTTAACTAAATTCCCAGGGTATATGTCTGCAAATTGTGGGTAAAACTTCCACTATCTCAGGGAAAGCGGGAATGAAGCTGAATGTGATCAATTACAAGAATAAAAGAAGGAACCTCTTTTGTCTTTCACTCCTCTACCCATAGATTTCAACTGGTTGTAGCAGAAGCCTAGATAAACTGTTTTTATTAATTGCACATAAAATGTACGTCACTATGTTCAGTTCTGTATAGTCATAAAGGATAGGCAAATAAAAAGATTTGATAAAATATCTACAGAATGATAAATGGCTGTAAGACTTCAACTGTTTCTTTAGCTATGTATTACTACCAGTCTAATACTAATCATTGTTAGTGCGCTAGTTGCATATTCAAATTATTGCACAGACTTTTCCCTGTGGCATGGCATTCTGCAACAATGTACTAGTCTTCTGCATCCTATAGTCTTGTTTATCATGAAAAAAGACTCCTCTTGTGTTCATCAGTCAGTACATTAATTCAATCATGTTGTCATTCAATTTTCAATCATTAGCTGGGCTCATCATATAATCATAATTATCAAACTCAAGAAGCTCTTTTGAAGTCTTTAAACATATCACTTGTGAAAAACCATGACACAGATCAAATAACTGCAGAGATAAAATTCTTTATATGCCTTTAAGTCAACCAGATCAATTTCTGCCTGAGGCCTTATTTATCTGGGCTACTAGGTTGTCTAATGACTTCCCAATAATCCAGTAGCAAGACACAGAAATATAGGACCTAAAATATTGGAGCAGACCATTTCTCATTCTAGTCCAGTATCCTCTGTCAGTGGCAAAAAAATAAATAAATGAATCATTGAATCTCAAAGGCATGATTATTTTGGATAGCCTTGGAAGATCAACTAGCAGAATATTTTTATGCTTCATTAAGCATAATTTCATCAAGATCCTGTTTTCAATAACTATCTCCGCTAGAATATTAATTAGTTGTATGTGATTATGAACATGTTATCAAAAAGAATCTCCTTACTATCCCATTGCACTATTGACCTTATATAATATGGAGTGAAGAAAGAAACCACAAATACAGTACAGTACAGCAACAGTACCATGTTAAATGTAAACTAATAATATAAAAGGAGAGTTTTAAAAAATGCAAGGTAAGGAAACTGCTATTTGCTTGCTCATTTAAATTAATATGGTTAATACATTTTTGCTATGCATTTCTCTTCTACACAGTACAGTTTCAATGCTGTATTAAGGCAATGCTCAGCTGTAACCTTTGAAAGAAGGTTTTATTCAGAGTTACAAACATTTCAGAGTTATGAACAACATCCATTCCCGAGGTGTTCATAACTAAGGTTCTACTGTAGTATAGGCTATATATCTGGTATGGCTGAACACAGTAGCATAAGGAGAAACCTACAATTTCCAGCTGAGCTAACAAACAACTTCCAGCAGACAGTCAAAATTATATTACATTATTATTTTAGTAGAGAATCCATAAGACAAATTACATGCCAGGGCCCTTGTAAAGAGAGTTTTTATTCCTTGTTTTATGTAGCCTGTCTTTGTCCTTTGACTTATTTAATTTTTACTCTTCAAATCTATAATTATATCACACTGTAGTCAGGCCTGGCACATTTAATCCAATAAAAATCTTATTTGTAATCAATATATTTGATTTACCTAATTGTAGGCGCCCCGTTTTAAAAATCATGTCTATTTAAAAATGTTCTTATTTGTACATCTACTAATAACAAGTTAAGAAAAATGGAACACTGACCCATTTGGTTTATTTTAGTTTGAACTTGTGGTAGTCATTGCTTTTGCAAACCAGGCTATATGTTTAGCTGCTTGAATATAGACATAGATTACTAACTTTAGACATGTTTTTTTTAAATCTTTGTTTCATGTTCAAGCCTTTCCTTATCACTTTAAAAATGTTACTTAGGAGGTAGACAGGATACATTTGAAAGCATTTGACACTATGGCCGTGTCCAGACTCAGGGTTTTTTTCGGGAATAGTAGCCTTTTCCCGAAAAAACTTCCCCTGCGTCCAGACTCAAGCCGCGTTCTTTCGAAATTATTTCGAAAGAACGCGGCTTTTCTTTCGATGGCGGTAAACCTCATTTCACGAGGAAGAACGCCTTCTTTCGAAAGTTCCTCTTTCGAAAGAAGGCGTTCTTCAATGTAAAGAGGCCGTCTTCGAAAGAGAGCATCCAGACTCGCTGGGTGCTCTCTTTCAAAAAAGCGGATTTTTCTTTCGAAAGATCCGCCTGCAGTCTAGACGCGATCTTTCGAAAGAGGCTCTTTCGAAAGATGCTTTCGAAAGAGCCTCTTTCGAAAGAAGCCTGCAGTCTAGACATAGCCTATGAAAATATGTGTTATTTACACACTTCTATACACACTGGGCAGTGCCATGCTTCTTCTCATTATTTTTGCAAAGCACTAGCTGCCTTGCCCACAAAACCAACCAGCACCACAGAATGAGACAAATCTTGCTGATTGATTCCTATGATGTTACACTACTCTAGAAGCTCTGGATGTAATAAAAATAGTACATTTCACTATTAATTTCCACATTTAAAAAATCACTTTGAATTGGAATGAAAGTGCATGTTCAAAAATTTCTTCAAATTAACAATAGGAGAATGAGGAAAAAGAGGGAAATGAAGGCTCTGAATCATGCAAATTTTAATACAATTCATCGGTTATCAAGTGAGAAACTCATAATGAGTGAAACTCAGCCCTGTACACTGAAGGCCTACGTCAGTACTGAGGTTCCATGGAGTCAGAATCAAAGTTGAAATTCACCAGTGTGTGTGGTACCTTGTTTGAATATGTCCTGAGAATGAGGAGCCCAAATCACTTCATTCTGATCTGGATCCAGCTTCTAACCCTTTTTAAGTTGGGAAGCATTCACATCCAGTGAGGTGTTCTGATCTGGATGCAAGTTGAGGGTTAAAATCCATCCCCATTAGGTTTCCAGATGTTGCTATCCAGGGTTTTGCTTTGCACCAATCTCTACAGATTATTAAAACAGAAATAGGTAGAGCCCTGCGTGGATACAAAATGTGTATCTGCATCCACATCTACATCCACAAAAATGAGCTGCGGATATGTGCATCCAGATCTGCAGATGTGGATATAAAGTGGATATCCAAGGATTTGCAGCGTTCAAGAAATAAGCAACTATGGACAGAACTGCTTTCAGATGACACAAGGGCCTGTTCTGTTCCTGGCTATTTGGCTGGGGATAGAGTCAACTCCAGAGAAGGAATCCTATCCTGCAAGGGAGAGTTTCTCAAGGTGCAATCTCATGCATATCAGCAGAAGGATTAGTGAATGTCTGGCAGATACCTTACCTTTTGAAGTGAGCGTCCTGGAAGTACACAGCCTTTGTGCAAAAGAGGAAAACCAAGGACACAGGCCAGTCCCTGAACAAGTGTGCAAAGGATGGCATAATCTTTCTTCCTTGTGTTCCTGCACAAATGCTTGCCATGTATTTAGACCTTCTGTTCTCCTGAGCATGGTGCCTGCTCTCTTTTAGCACCCTGTGGTATAGAAGATACTTCAAAGGCCTGACACTTACAATTTAGGTCAACCAAACTGCATCTCACAGGGGTACAAAATATTCACTCCCTGATATAGTTAAGCCTAAGCTCTTCTTCTATCAATATAGCTACTGCCTCTCAGGTAGTGGATTTATTATAGCAATAGAAAAGACCATTCCATTACTGTGGTAAGCACCTATGTGACAGCAGTAAAACTGCCGTGCTGCCTCTGTAGCATAGCCATATCCCGAGTGTGTGATTAGACTCCTGAAGGAAAACAGCAATGAGGGGTTTTGGAGCTCAAGCCCACTTAGGGGTGATTCATAGGCACAATGATGGGGCTGCTTCTAAAGCTCCTCTCCTGTGCCATACCAAGGGATCTAGTCTACTGTTCATGTGCAAAGGTTACAAGCTGTCACATGACTATGGGGATGACCGTGTCCAGGGCAAGGGGAGGGGATGGCCCACCATGCCCTACTTACTTGCCCCCATCCTTTGCCTCCCCCAGCCGGAGCCTCTATTTCCACCCGGGAGTTGGTTTTACTTCCTCTGCCTTCAAGCCACCCAGCTCAACCTATATTTCACCGCTAGGGTATATCTACACTACCACCCTAGTTCGAACTAGGGTGGTAATGTAGGCAACCGAAGTTGCAAATGAAGCCCGGGATTTAAATATCCTGGGCTTCATTTGCATCTTGCCAGGCACCGCCATTTTTAAAGCCCCGGGAGTTCGGACTCCATGCCCGCGGCTACACGTGGCACGGAGTAGGTAGTTCGAATTAGGCTTTCTGATTCGAACTACCGTTACTCCTCGTGGCATGGAGTCTGAACTACCGGGGCTTTAAAAATGGTGGCGCCCGGCAAGATGCAAATGAAGCCCGGGATATTTAAATCCCGGGCTTCATTTGCAACTTCGATTGCCTGCATTAACCACCCTAGTTCGAACTAGGGTGGTAGTGTAGACATACCCTTAGTGACAGGACCGCCCCGTCCAATAGTTTCTCCAAAGTGATCCAAGGGTTGAGGTCCAAAGCTTGTCCCCTTTGTCTGGGTAGCCCAGTTCAATAGTCCCTCCCACGAATCAAGAGTCAAAGTCTATAGTTTGCCCTCCAGGATCAGGACAGCACAGTTCAATAGTCCCGCCGTAACCCGAAGGGAGTAGTCTGTTGTAGAGTTAGTAGGTAAGAGCAAGGTTTGTATCCCCCGACAGGCCCTCCCACACAACTGGACCCCAGCCCAGGCCCTGTTAGTGGCTTGCTCATGCCCCGAATTAGTGGGGAATCCTGACTACAACATGCGGACTCCTCAAATGCAGCTCACTCACCCTGGTTGCCATTGCCACTCCTGGGCTGCTTCCTGCTTCTCAGCTCACTTGTGAGTTTTGGTTTCACCACATCCCTGTGTTCTGGGTTCTGCTCCTTCCCCCAGACCCCAGTCCTGTCTCCCGTCTGCATGGTAGCATCCTGGCCTCTAGGTATGTGCTGGGATTGCAGGGAGTTGGCTCGGCACGTCCTCTCCCTCCAGCTGCCAACCTCAAATGAGCTGATCTGCTCTCTTTTATATTAGTGCACCCTGAGCATGCCCAGTAGGCTAAAGGGGATGTGGCCTCCTCTGCCCTCAGGGCTGAGTTAACCCCCTCCTGACCAGTGCGGGGTGGGTATGTCCTGTCACACACGCACTGCAGCAAAGGCCTGCTCTGAAGTCAATGGAAAGACTGGGGCCTAACTGCAGAACCATAATTTAAGTTTGCAGTCAGTTTATTTGGCAACTATATTTAACATCAAATATTACCATAAAATTGAAAGCTATTAGTTCTCCTTTGAATGGTGTCTCTGTGAGTGCTCCACTCAGGTATTGGTATGTCCTTGCACTGGCAATCGGAGATTTTTTAGCCTAGCAGCGCCTTACCATGCTGTGCATGTGCAGCAGCCATCTCGCATTGCTTTTGTCTGTTAGCTGCGCATATGGCATAGTTTCCCCTCAGTTCCTTTTCTACCATCCTTGGTGGAAGAGAGTTTCGAGCTGTGCTCTCCTCACTGAAAAAAAGATAAAAAATTAGTTAGCTGTTCATAGGTTTTTAGTGTTTTTATAGTTAGATAGTTCATGTTCTCTTAAAAAAAATTACTCACAGTTTTTCCTTGCTCCAAGTTCTTCATCTCAGTCTAACAGTATGCCAGGTTCTCCTGGTTTTAAAAAATGTGACTCCTGCAGAGACTCAATGCCCACTTCAGACAGGCACGACTCATGTATAAAGTGCCTAGGCGAAGGCCATGTGGCACAGAAATAACTGCCAGAGCCAGGAAAGACTGGGAGATGAGGCTTAAAAATCTACTCTGGCAGAAATTTCTCCAACCACCAGAAGCAAAGACTACTGCTCCCTCGGAATCTGCAACTCTGAGAAAAAGGGCCAATTCATCTCCTATACAGGACTGTCATAAGTCCTGAGCCTCCCCAGCATGATCCTTACTGGCTGCTCCGTCAACATCGTGTGCTGTGTGTGCTCCAGTGCCATCGATCTCCAGCACAGCGCAAAAATGGAAGACAGCACCGATGAAAGGGTCCAAGTTGGAACCTAAGAGAATGGGCATCTGCTGGGCATCAACAACACTGGCATCCACAAAGGGGGACATGCTGCTCCCACCGGCACCAAAAGACATATTAGAACCACCACAACCAGAGGAATGTGGCACACAGCGGCACCGAAGCACACCCTGGTACTGCAAGTGCCAATGCCAAGTCTGTACGAAACAGAGCCCTGGCACTGAGCATCACAATTACCAGTACCTTCTTCACTGGCACTGATGGACAGAACAGCTCTGAATTCTCTGAGACTTGAGGAACCTAGCCCACACTGGCGTTCCTCTGAGAATATTTTCTTCTCCCCATGCTATCATCCCTGAGTACCAGGCCCAGTACAGGACATGGGAGCCATTTTTCCTCCCAGCACTCATCACCAACCAACTCAGGCAGTTCCTGGCATTCAAGCAGACACAGGCCACAATATCACTGCCCTCAATACCCGTGGTTCAATCACCCACGGCCCTATCCACCTCAACAATACCAACCCCAGTTGTCACCCTGTGACCGATGGAGTCAATATCACGCTCGACCAGCACACGGGCACTAATCTCAACAATCAACTGTGGCTACCCTGACGCATACACCAGCAAAGTCTCCTCTGCAAACTGCTCAATCTTCTCCAACCCATCCTCCACCATTCCCGTCAGCCACAATTCAGACAGGCCCTGCAGAAGATGGTGACTTACCTCAGTTTGACTCCAATAGCCAGTCTCCACTATAGCAGTCCTCCTTTTCCCCCGATGAGGCAGTGTTTCCTTCCTCTTCCTCTCCCCCAGCTGACTACCTGAAACAATTTTAGGAATTTTTTAAAAAGGTAGCACAGTCACAAGACACAGTCCTACAAGAGGTACAAGAACATATGAACATAAGAATGGCCGTACTGGGTCAGACCAAAGGTCCATCTAGCCCAGTAGCCTGTCTGCTGACAGTGGCCAGCACCAGATGCCCCAGAGGGGGTGGACTGAAGACAATGATCAAGCGATTTGTCTCATGCCATCCATCTCCAGCCTCTGACAAACAGAGGGCAGGGACAACATTCCTACACCCTCGCTAATAGCCCTTTATGGACCTAACCCCCATGAATTTATCTAGCTTCTCTTTAAAATCTGCTATAGTTCTAGCCTTCACAGCCTCCTCTGGCAAGGAGTTCCACAGGTTGACTATGTGCTGTGTAAAGAAGAACTATGCGCTGTGTGAAGTGAAAAAGCAGCACAAACTGCTAAAAATTTGACAACCCCACCAACATTGTCAGAGATAGCACTACCCATAAACGAAGCTATCATCAGAAGCCACTGGCCTCTATTCCACCAACTAATTGTAGGGCTGTGTCAGCCTATGGTCAGGGCAGTGTGTGTGTGTGTGTGTGTGTGTGTGTGTGTGTGTGTTACACCTGAGTTTTCAACTGCTGGGACACAAGGCCCCGAGGAGTTTAACGTTCATGTCTTTACCACTAGGATTGGGATCCCTTTGCGAAGGGCAGCCAGCAGGCTGACAGATGCCCCAGAGTTTATAGGAAGAGCTTATTACATCTCAGATTTTAACTGCTAGGACACAGGATCCCTTTGCAGCGGGCAGTCTAGGGAAGACTGAGAGATGCCCCAACGGATCTGTCCCCTGGGAGTGACACGATCCAAAACGCCCAAGCTCTTCCTATACCTGTCCCTTATGACCAGCTGAAGTTCTTTTAAATTGTGCTTGGTTCTGTTACAGCAACTGAAGGAGTCAGGTTAAAACTTAAACAGTTAGGGTATGTCTACACTACCCCGCTAGTTCGAACTAGCGGGGTAATGTATGCATACCGAACTTGCTAATGAAGCCCGGGATTTGAATTTCCCGGGCTTCATTAGCATAAAGCCGGCGCCGCCATTTTTAAAAGCCGTCTTGTTCGAACCCCGTGCCGCGTGTAGCCGCGCGGCACGGGGTTCGAACAAGACGGCTTTTAAAAATGGGGGCGCCGGCTTTATGCTAATGAAGCCCGGGAAATTCAAATCCCGGGCTTCATTAGCAAGTTCGGTATGCATACATTACCCCGCTAGTTCGAACTAGCGGGGTAGTATAGACATACCCTTACAGGTTTATTAAAGAAGCTTATAAATCATATGGTTACAATGGCTTTTGCTCTATTTCTTAACTGCTAGCAAATATAGATCTTAGAAATGGTTACAAAGAAAATAAAGATAGAAAATAGAAATAATGGTACCAAGTGACAGCTTAATCTTTAAAGAGCTCTAAGTCTATGTGTACACTTAAGACAAAGGACCACATCCAGGAACGATTTTTACCTCCTTCTGTGCCTCTCGACTCCAGCGGGTCAAGCCAGGGCCGGTCCCTCAATTCCTAGGAAAAACGAATACGAGGTGGGAGTCCCATGGAACCTCGGGAAGTCAAACACCTAACCCGACCAGCAGATAGATGGTACATTGATACTCAGAGTAAGTGTGCTGCTGGACCCATCTTTATATCCATAGGGACCCGTATCTTCAAGATGCCAAATTGTGCTGGTCCGTTTTTGTGGTGCCAGTTCTTACAAGCAAGTTTCAACTTATTTTACACTTGCAAGAGAGATAACTAAATTGTGAGTACTGGACATTTTTTTTTACTGGGTGGGAGATTCCTCTCCCCGCGGACGGCTGCATGTTCATATCAATATTGGTTTCAGTCAAGGGCACTCCTTGGCAGCCTCTTGGTCAGCAATTGGCATATCTCTGTTTACAGACATTCAGGGTCACTGAGCCTGCATATCCGGGCATTACAGATAGTACAGAGTATCCGAGGCGTACAGATAGTTCGGAATAACTACATAGTTCGAACTATCTAGCCCGTGCCGCGTGTAGCCGCGTGGCACGGGGTTCGAACAAGCCGGCTTTTAAAAATGGCGGAGCCGGCTTTATGCTAATGAAGCCCGGGAAATTCAAATCCCGGGCTTCATTAGCAAGTTCGGTATGCATACATTACCCCCCTAGTTCGAACTAGGGGGGTAGTGTAGACATACCCTCAGAGAGTAGAACAGATACTCCTCAGCAGTCATTACCCTTCTGTGAGGTATACTTATCAAAACAAATGGAAATGGCTTCAGGAATGGTGCACTCAGCACCATCTACAAGCACATACCTCCCCAATACCTAGAATACTTAATGGACCTCATCGACACAGGGATCTCCATCAGCTCCATAAGTGTTCATCTCTTAGCCATCACGGTCTTTCATGAGCTGGAAAATGATGTCTCAGTGTTCACTCATCCAATTACCAAGCAGTTCCTAGCTGGTCTATTTAAAGCATGCCCACATGTACGTCCACTTCTTCCACCGTGGGATCTCAAACTCAGGCTCATTGACAATACCACCCTTTGAACCGTTAGTGATGGCCTCGCTGCAACACATGACCATGAAGGTTTCCTTCCTTGTTGCGATCACATCCACACGATGCGTAGGTGAAATTGCAGTTCTCATGGTGGATC